>NC_056730.1:98475939-98775939 GCF_019279795.1 Protopterus annectens | reverse complement strand
TTGTGTAAAAGTTATTACACATTGTCAATGTTATAAACATACTGCTGCTGTAAGATTTGGTCCTATCAGCTAACCACTTCATTTCTCACAGTCATATTTAGCTATGCTATGACAGTGAGTTCATAAAGATATGAAACGTGTGCATTAGTAATGATTTTGTATCTAATACTGAAGTAATAAAAAAACAAACAAACAAACCAGCTTCTTGGTGATATGCAGTGCCAATCGTCATAGATGAAACAGCCGTGAATAACAGACATCCTGCAATGGTGTTCATTGGGAGATATCAAGATATTTTGTACAGATTATCTTTTTGCCAGATAATATTTTCCCTGCTCAAAAACATTCTCTCTTATCTCACCAAACACTATTCAAATGAAACAATTCCCTTTGGTGATGTTAATATAAATTGTCTAGCTCTAAATAACCCTAACTGTTCCTCTTGCATTAATCTACATGGGTTTACACAATTAGTAACTGAACCTACCCATTACACTAACTCACAAATGCCTAGTACTCTAACTGGCTGGATACTAGTACCTGACCCTACCTCATATCATAACCCAGAAACCCTACCAAATTCCCTTAGTGATCACTCTGCTATAAAAGTTACTAGATTTGCTCCCCACCTCACCAGATCACACAAATACATAACTTGTCGTAAGATATCCAACTTCTCCCGACACCTTTAAGACTCTTCTCTCTAGAATTAACTGCAGTCACCTTAATGAGCTTACTCTGGATAAAACTGTCCAATCATTTAACTCTTTCTTAATATACTAAACTCTCTTGCTCCTCTCCTTACTCTTACAATAAAATCTAAAATATCCCAATGGCTCTCTAAAGCAACCAGCACCCTAATAAGGAAAAGGGACAGGTTGTGAAAAACCTGGATGAGAAACAAACTCCCTTCTGACCTGCAAAGCTACAAAGAACTCAGGAACCTTACAAAAAACTACCATAATACTCCAATAGCACTGAAATCAAACCCCAATACATTTGGAACTCAGTCAACCAAATACTGCATCCTGGAAACCCTACCACCCCCAACCCCTATCCAAATAGGACACCTGAATAAACTGCTACTATATTTAACACCTTCTATACTGATACTGTATCAAAAATGACTGACACAAACCCTCCCTTAGCTAATATTTCAAATTTCTCTGACCCGCCTCCAAGTTCCAACTCTTCTAAATCCTTTTCTCTTTAACCAGTATCTACTACTTATATCAAACAACTACTCTCCAAATTAAAAGCTTGCTCTACTTCTGCTGATAATTTTCCTTCCTGCTTTCTTCAGCTAGCAGCCGATAATCTAGCCTTTCTTGTATCCATCCTCATCAACTGCTGTATCTCTGAGTGCACAAAGGAGGCAACTCCCAAGAAATCTCTTATTGTAGACCTATAGCCATTCTGTCTCCCCTCTCTAAACTACTTGAAAAATGCATACATAAGCAAACTCTGCAGTATCCACTACAGGAAAACCTACTTACTCCCACTCAGCATGGATTCCTCCCAAAACACAGTACACACACTGCCCTTATATCCTTTACAAACAGTATTTCCCAGGCTCGTGATAACAACAAACTTGTTTGCTATTTATTTTTAGACCTTTCTAAAGCATTTGATACTGTCTTACACTGCCTAAACTGACTAATCTAAATTTCTCCCCTGCTACTGTCTTTTGGTTTTCTAGCTATCTCTCCAATTGATTACAATCACTGAAATGGCTCTCTGCACTCTCCCCTCCCTCCCTCCCTGTAAAAATAGGCGTTTCCCAAGGATCTATACTGGTTCCATTCCTTTTAATATTTTCACCAATCTACTCTATACTTCTTGTTCTCACTCTTCTCTTGTACAATATGCAGATGATTCCACTGTGATCACTATCTCTGACTGTCCCTCTGGTCTCATCTCTACTACCGAAGGAGCCTTTACATCAGCGGAAACCTGGCTCACCAACAACCAACAAATCTTGGCTCCCCAAAAAATTAAACTTTTACTCTTTCTTCCAAAAACTCCTAACCATCTTAAATTTTCTTTCACTATACTGTCTATCAATAACACTCCAATTGTAGCTGAAAGTAGCATCAAACTCTTAGGCATCACCATAGACGATTAACTTAAATCTGACTTGCACATCAACAACTGCATCTAAAAGACCCATCAGAAACTAGGCCTTCTATACGGAAGCAGAAAGTTTCTCACCCCCAATGCTAAAGTAACCCTATCTCATACCTATCTACTACCCAGTCTCTTATATGGTTCTCACATACTCACTAACCTTAATGCCACACTCCTAGCAAAACTTAACCTATAACAAGGCAGCCAGATTCTATGCCCAACATACTTATAAAACCCATCACTGTGTCTCACTAAAATACTTAAACTGACTGGAACTGCCTAACTTGCTTTTTCTCTCTCAGCTTCAGATTATACAGTCTATACTATACCAACCTTCCTATTGTCCTAACATATCATCATTTATATCCCACTATTCGCCAACTAAATCAGACCAAGACCTATTACTTTATCTATAAACCTAGGACTAAAAATGGATGCAACTTATATAACTATTATCCTACCATCGCTTGGAACAAGCTTCCACTACAAGTTTGATTACTAAATCAATAAGTTTATCTTCCCTGTTGAGGCGAGCATGGAAAAGATCTTGCTTGATATTCCCACATACCCAGCTGTAGGTCAGACTGCTGATGACTGGGATCACCATGATCAGTGATTGAGTGCCCAACCCTGACATGAACAGAGTAAAACCTGCTGTGCTCATTTTCCCACATACTCAGCTGTATGCCAGTTTGTTGACTGAGTGTATTCCTCAACATCGGCAGATTACAGTGTGCTATTGGCTAATGTTTCTGTGTACCGAGCTACAGGTTAGCCCATTAACTATCATGGCTAATGTGGTTAGTGGCTGAGTGCCTGCCCCACCCAAGTGAACAGATTACATCATGCTATTGGCTCACGTTTCTGTGTACTGAGCTGTAAGTCAGCCCACTGACTATCATGGTTGACATGGCTCATAGTTGACTGCCCGCCCCACCCATGCGACCAGATTACAGCACACCACTACTTAATGTTTCTGTGGGCCTAGCTGTAACTCAGACCCTTGATTATTAGGGGTTTTACCATGATCAGTAACTGCCTGCCCTTGATGTGGACAGATTACAGTCTGATGTAGTTATACTACTTCTGGTGTACATCTTGGACAAATTATTTTTTTTTCTCCTGATTTACTGCTTTATCTTGTGTGTTTGGTATCCATTTGGTATACTTGTGGCTTAGTTTTTTTTTTTTTTTACCATGCAGCAGTGTGTATATGGCTGCTTGCTCACAGTCCTTCCTGCTCAGCTGACACTTTCTTGCTTGCAGTCCAAGGTTGGCAAGTACTGGTTGTGTACTACATGTGACAACGATCTCCCATATTCTCCACATGTCTGGACTATGGGGTAGGGTTGCAAGACAGCAGCCTTTTCTTACACAGAAAAACATCCAGGCCCAGCCAAAATTTGCAAAACAATACATCAAGTCTCCGAAAAGCATGTGGGAAAATGTATTATGGTCTGATGACACCAAGACTGAACATTTTGGCCACAATTCCAAAAGGTATGTGTGGCGCAAAACCAACACTTCGCATCACCAAAATAACACCATCCCCACGGTGAAGCATGGTGGTGGCAGTATCATGCCTTAGAATTGCTTTTCTTCAGCTGGAAATGGGGCTTTAGTCAAGGTGGAGGGAATTATGAACAGTTTCAAATACAGTCACTTTTGGCCCAAAACCTTCAGGCGTCTGCTAGAAAGCTGAAGATGAAGAGGAATTTCACCTTTCAACATGACCATGACTCCAAACATACATCCAAATCAACAAAAGAATGGCTTCACCAGAAGAAAACTAAAGTTTTGGAATGGCCCAACCAGAGCAGAGACCTAAATCCAATAGAATATCTGTCAGGTGACCTGAAGAGGGCTGTGCACAAGAAATGCCCTCGCAATCTGATAGACGTGGAGCGCTTTTGCAAGGAAGAGTGGGCAAATATTGCCAAGTCAAGCTATGCTATGCTGATAGACTCCTACCCAAAAAGTCTGACTGCTGTAATTAAATCAAAAGGTGCTTCAACAAAGTATTAGTTTAAGGATGTGCACACTTATGCAACCAGCTTATTGTACTTTTTTTATTTTTTTCCCTTAACAGATTTGCTTGTTTTTCAATTTAATTGTACAGGTTATGGGTCAAATTAAAGGTGGGAAAAATTTTGAAATTATTTATTGTGGTCTCATTTTTTATATCGCAAAAACCTGGCATTTTAACAAGGGTGTGTAAACTTTTTATATCCACTGTATGCATGATTCCCAAATATGCAAGAAAGTCTGGAAGATTTAGGATCTTTGCTTGGAAGTGTTTGCATAAATATTTTTATACCCCAGACTCCAAAGAATTTTTCCTCAGGTAGATTGCAAATGTTAAGAGTTGTGATGGGGAAGAAAGAGATAACTGGGGACTTATTTTTGGGGGTGTATTGAGTTGTTACACTTAAATTCCATGCAAACTACTCTTCGAACTGGACTACAGAATTGGAATTGCCTAGACATAATAAGGCATTGCTGATTTTAATTATTGTGGCTGCCAAAAAAGCAATTACTAGAAATTGGAAGTCAAAAGT
Organism: Protopterus annectens; assembly: GCF_019279795.1. Taxonomy (NCBI): domain Eukaryota; kingdom Metazoa; phylum Chordata; order Ceratodontiformes; family Protopteridae; genus Protopterus; species Protopterus annectens. Next base: position 98,771,254 of record NC_056730.1, on the reverse strand, counting down.
CTAAACCAACTGTACTAGAAGAAGTGACTATAGTAACAGAGATAAAACAACTGTAAGTGGGATCTTTAGAAAAGAGTAGGAGAACATTACATAGAAAAATGGGAACTGTTGGAAAAATATATGCAGAATAATGTTTTGGAGGAGGAATGAAGTTTAAGGGAAGGCAGGAATTAAATGAGCTATGCAATGTTTGAATGACAATGACTGGAAAGGTTAGAAGTGACGTATAATGTATGCAGCTGAAAATATGTCAATATGTTTTGTTTTCCTTTATATAAATGTATTATTGCCTATGTCATAAGTGATAATTTAATAAAGAAGTTTCTTATTTAAAAAAAGAGGGTAGCAACAACTTTAAACTTGGGATCTGTTGACAGCCAAATTGCAAGCCAATAACTACCATAGGGGTTACAGTAAACTTATCTAATGTCTCAGCAATACGAGTATAGAAGTACTGTCAAAATCCTTGATCACATCAAGATAAGAAGCACACACTGGACAGTGCAATAACATAGAAGGCTAAAACCCTAATTACAACCCAGGCAACCTGGGTTCCATTACTATCTTGGGTGTCTGAGGACCTGACAGGGAGAAATGAGCGAGGTCATCCTGGGAGGGAGGGTGTTTAACAATGATGCTCTGCAATGGGAGGCTTTGTACAGTGAGGGGAACACTCTTGGATGAGGTCAGTGAGGACAGGGAGGGGGTGGTATAAGTGGGTAAGGCATAACAATAAAAAAGAAAAATCCCCCAAATGCACTGTGGATGGCTGAGACCCCAGGCAGGATGCAGAGTAAGAATGGGGGAGTTTGTAGTTGCTGATAGACCTTAGTAGCAGTGCAATAAGGATAATGTCAAATGGAACCCCTCCTCACAAAAAATACAGAGATAAAAGCACACACTAAGTGACCATTGTCCACAGCCTCTTTATCCTTTTGAAAGATGCCTACTAGTTTTAAGAGACAGGACCTGCCCTCCACAAAATCAAACCGATGGGATATTTATCAGGTAATGTGCCCATTGTGCTTTAATGAGTTCTGTTATGACACACTCCATGTGTTTTCATAAAATACTGGTGAAGCTAATGGGCCTATAATTACCTAGGTTTGTAGAGGGGCCACCTGTCACTTGTCTGGTCAGGATAAAACAGACGAACATTTGTATGTTCTGTTCAAGCAGCTTTATTATGTGCAAACACATCAGGATTGAGGTTTAGTAACTTTAACTTAGATAAACTTATAAACAAACTGACTATCTCACTCATACATGCTCACACTCTGGCTGCACTTTCAAATACACACACACACTCACACACACACACACACACACACACACACACACACACACACACACACACACACACACACACACACACACACACACACACACACACACACACACACACACACACACACACACACACACACACACACACACACACACACACACACACTATTCTACATCCTCCCTCTTTGAGAAATGAGTCATGCAGTACTGATGGCATTGATTGACATGCAATTGATACAAAATAATTTTTTGACATGCAATTATACAGAACTAAATACATATAGAAAATTATGTCCAGGTTGCTGTGTATTTTACACTAGGTCTGAAAAGATGACCAAATCGTGAGACATAGAAATTAGAATTAGGTCTAGCAACTGGGACTGTCTCTGCTGAATGTTCAACTTTGGGGACATTAGGAACATCAACAGGAATAGAAGGAGGAGTTAAGACACATTCTGCAACAGGAACATTGTCTGGATTGCTCTGAGATCTAGAGTCTGTATCACAGGAACAATGATGAGATATCAGTTCTGATATAAGAAGATGTATGCGATTTCTCTTGTACTCTACACCTTCAGATTCTACGAGATAGGATCTCGGCTCGGCACATATACCTGTTACTTGACCAATCTGGTTGAAACCTTTCACTGTTTGTATCCTTACTGTCTCTCCTTCTTTCAATGGATGAAGAAATTTGCTCAATTTATCATAGCTGGACTTCTGGAAAGAAATCTTTCTGAATAGTTGGGCTTTGATTGCTCTGTTGTTTTTAGCTTTAGGCCTCAAGAAACTAGAACTGATAGGCAAGATTGTTCTGGTTTGCCTAGATAGAAGTGTCTGAGCAGGTGAGCCAAGTATATCATCACGGGGTATGATTCTGAGATTAAGCAAATTCAAAAACACATCAGTACTGCCATGCTTTGACCTCTCTTGTAATTGCTTTACACTCTGTACTACATGTTCAGCTAGTTCATTTGACTGTGGGTATTCAGGACTACTAGTAACATGTACAAAATCCCATTTCTTTGCACATTTCTGAAACAACTGACTAGTAAATTGGGTACCATTGTCAGAGATAAGCTTTTGTGGATGCTCATGGACTGAGAATTGACGGTTCAACTTGGTGATAGCAGAGGCCATTAGGTTCAGTAGTAAAAATGATCACAAACCAGTTTTCTGCTTAAGGTCTTCAAATGCTCTCTGGTGCTATTCTAACCAAGACCATGCAACATTTTTGCATATAAGCTCTTTCAAAGGCCCTGTCAACTCACTGAAATCTAATATGAACTTGCCCAAATAGTTGACCATACCAAGAAAATGTTGCAGAGCTTGAACATTATCCAGTGCTGGCATCTCAAGAATGGCTATTCGCTTGGATGGGTCTGGTCGTAAGCCAGTGCTACTAAATAAATGACCTACATATGTAACTTCTGGTAGTCTGAATTTGCACTTCAGAGGATTGAGCTTTAAGTTTACTTCATGTGCTCTATCTAGAACATTCTTGCGGTTTCTATCATGCTCTGCTTCACCATTGCCTCTGACCAATAAATCATCTACTATTATGGCACCGGGATAACCTGAAAAAATTTGCTCCATTGCAAGCTGAAAGACTTCACTTGCAGAATTTATTTCAAATGGTATCTTGAGGAATCTATATCTTCCAAATGGGGTACTGAATGTAGTCAGTAGTGAAGATTTGCAATCAAGCATCACTTGCCAAAATGAACTCTTTCTTGTTATAGGTTTGAATTACTGACTCCCACTCAGTTCAATGAAACACAGTAATTTGTGTTTGCTCTTTGTTAAGCAGGGCTTTATGTTTTCTGTGTAGGCTTTTATTACTGGTCGATTCCTAGAGTCTATTTCCCACCTGTAATTCTCCGGTAATTGCTAGACTTTTGCATGTTTATTTTGAGATATTCTATAGTAGGTTCTTTGGTGATGTTAAGGTTACATGTAGAGTAGTTCTTGGAGGTGTGTTTTAATTAAGCTGAAGTTAACTATTTTACTTCTTTTTCTTTATGTTGGGTTCAGTTTGCCATTATTGCTGCCTTTTATTGGCTAGTTAACCATTTAATTGTTTTAATTTAGTGTTTTTTGTTAAAGCAAGGGGAGGTGTCATTGCTATATATTTTTTGTTTTATGGGAAGTATTTATTTGGGGAGTTTTTAGCATTTATTTTAAGAGCATGCAGTGTGCACAACTTTATCTTTTAGGGTTTAATTATGGGGCAATGTTGCATGTGTTTATTTATTTGTTTTTAAAAACCTTTACTGAATTATCACTGGTGGGGTGGCCATGGTGGTGCAGTGGTTAGCGTTGCCACCTCACAGCAAGAGGTTCTCCAGTTCGATTCTCAGCTGGGGTGCCTTCTGTGCGGAGTCTGCATGTCCTCCCTGTGGTCACGTGGGTTTCCTCTGGGTGCTTCGGTTTCCTCCCACATCCCAAAGACATGCAGTAGGTGGATTGGACACTCTAAATTGGCCCTAGGTGTGTGTGTGTGTGTGTGTGCCTTCTGTGGAAGGTTGGGCGCCAGGCTGGCAACTCAACACCGTAAAACTCCACTGCCAATCATGAGCAGACAGATGATCTGCTGTGGCGACCCCTAACCAGGAAAAGCTGAAAGAAGAAGAAGATTGAATTATCACTGGTGACACAGGCAAATTTACATTTACATAACAGTAATCAAACTGCATTAACAAATTCACGTTTACAAACATTATACTTCACATATACTGCTATATATATATATATATATATATATATATATATATATATATATATATATCATATAACCTAAGTGAAATTACATAAATTATTCAATTCCTGCTCTTTTTTTAAACAAGAAACATTTTTATTAAGCCATTACTTACATCGGCAATCATACATTTATATAAACAAAAACAAACCACAATGACACAATCCTAGTTGCAAGCATTTTACATCACAAACCATACTGACACACTCTCAGTTGCAAACATTATACATCACTTATAATCTACACAATCATTTTCAGTCAAACATTACATAACTCATTTAAGTCCTCCCTTCTTTTAAACTTCACTTCCTCCCCTGTATGTATTGTTCCCACAACTCCCATTTTTTTCCTATGAAGTTTGCTTTTACCCTTTTCAGTTTGATTTTTAGTTGCATAGTGTTGTAGGAGTGCTTGTTTGAGTTTCTGTACATGTGTAGTATGCACATCATATATAGCATGTGCTATGACTTTGCATTTACAGTTTGTGAATGGGGATATGGTGTTACTTAATTTGTTTTTCTTTTATATTACACATAGATATGGATTTGGGTTATTGTTTTAGGTAGGCTAAGGTTTTTTGAGATTGTGTTGCGTCTGTTTTGTGTATATTCTCAAACATTTCATATATATATATATATATATATATATATACATATATGTATATATATATATATATATATATATATATATATATATATATATATATATATATATATATATATATAAAGGTTCCTAGGTTCATAGGTTGGTACTAAGCTATCGGCCCTAGGGCCTATACAAACTTAGCCAAACAATTCCCCGGATATTTCTTCCCACAATATTTACTTCCCTGGACCCCTGTCTAGCAGGGTGACTGACATGTTCCCTGGGGTGAATTTCCTATCTCCCATCCAATCATTAAGGTTCCCTCTGAAAAGAGCCAAGGAGGCGCTCTGCTTGACATGTATGGGCAGTCTATTCCAGAGTATGGGGAGTCTCTGGGTCAGGAACCTATCCCTCCACGTTTTGTTCATTGTGATGACAAGGTTTAGATCCCTGGAGTGTATGGCTCTGAGGGGATTGGGATTTCTTTATATGGAGCATGTCCAACAGCTCAAGGTTTGACATGGCCTTGTATGTTAAGCAAAGATCGCCTCTGAGTACAGGATATGCCACAGAGTATAGCTGGAGTTTTTTTAGACGGTCAGCATAGGGCAACTGCTTTAGGCCTGTGATTCTTTTAGTGAGGTATTTCTGCAGCCTTTTCAGCTGTTGGAGATGTCTTGTGAGGTACATACCAAATGGGGTGTTGTACTCTATAAGGGTCTAATGAGGGATGAGTACAGTGGGACAATGACCTCCTTTTTTCTGGATGAAAAGCCGTTAGTGATGAGGTGTGCCACATAGAAGGATTTCCTGACTGTTGTGGTGATGTGGTTATCGAAGGTGAGACCACTGTCCACCTGTGTCCCTAAGTCTCCCATCACACTTTTGGTGTTTAGTGTACTGCCACCTATGTGGTAATTCATGGGTACATGTTTTTTCCCAAAGGGGATAACTATACATTTCTTGCCATTAAGCTTGAGCCCATGGCTCAGGCCCTTTTGTAGAATATCCACATCATTTGGAGATTCAATAATGGCTCCCAGTTTGCAGTCATTTGCGAACTTTGTTAACCAGAATCTCTTAGTGTTGGCCTGTACTTCAGAGAAGTAGATGCTGAATGATTATCAAAGTCTTGGGTCCTGTGTCGGTTGCTGTCTCATCTTCCATGACGTCAGGAAGTTAGGGGTATAAAGCATGCAGCCGAAGTCATTACATCAGTTTTTCTCGCCCCAGATGTCAGGTGCCCCCATAATGGGAAACAATTAAATATATATATGCAAGGTTATACCTCCAACAAAAAAGCAAATTCACCAAAAAGCTTTTAAGCACAGTAAAGGAGAATAGAGGTATAGCCAAAGAAGTCAGAGGGCTGGAGGGAGGGTAACCAGGACTGCAACAGTGAATGCACTCGAACATCTACATTTATGGTAAGTGTACACAACTGTACTATGTTCTTCATGTTTCACTGTTGCATCCATCACATTTGGGTAGATTCCCAAAGCAAAGGATGAGAGGAGGAATTTAGATAGCATTAGGACCAGCTATAAGACCCTGCAAGACTGCAGTGGCAAAGCCAGCTCTGGATTTAGAGAAAAACTGGCAAATGGCAATGCTTGGTGAAAATATGTACAGAACTCCAGGTAGCAGTTTCTAGGATGTCCCTGGTAGGGACACCTCTGAGAAAGGCTGTAGAGGTAGATGCAGCCCTGGTTGAGTGTGGTCTTATCTCCATGTGGGATAGGTTTTCCATGGTGCTTATAGCAGAAATGAATGCAATGGCTTATCCATTTAGAAATGGTTTGCTTTGAAATGGCCTTCCCCTCTGCCCCTGCAGCAAATTTTACCAGCAGTTGTTCAGATTTTCTTTGAGGTTTAGTCCTGTCCAAGTAAAATCTAAGCTGTCTGTGCACATCTAAGGAGTGCAGTACCCGTTCCCCTTTGTTCTGTGGATTAGAAAAGAAGGTTGGTAAATGAATGGACTGATTAAGTGCCACACTGGATACTACCTTGGGCAAGAAACAGGGATTTGCCTTGAGGGACACCCTGTCCGCATGAAAGATGAGGAAAGGCTCCACTGCCATAAGGGCCTGTAATTCAGATACCCTTCTTGCTGAAGTGATTGCTAAAAGGAAGGCTGTGTTTCAAGAAAGGAATTTTAACTCTGCACTTGCAGCTGGCTCAAAAGGAGGTAGACTGAGTTTTTCCAATATAAAGTTAAGGTCCCAGGCTGGAGTTGGGGCTCTCCTGGGTGGTCTTAAGTTTTTGGCCTCTCTGAAGAACTGCTTGAGCAGCGGATCAGAGAAGAGGGGTGGTTCTGTGTTGTAATGAGCTGAAATCGCTGAGGCATGAATTTTGATGGAGGAAAAAGAAAGGCCCTTGTGAAGCATCTCAGTTAAGTATTGAAGAATCTGAAGTAAATTGGGCACTACTGTGTCCATCCCTTGAGTTTGGTTCCAGGCACAGAATCTTTTCTATTTTTCAGCATAAGATTTTCTAGTACTAGGCCTCCTTGCCTCCAAAATGACATCCAACACTTGTTTACTGAGGGATGGTAATGGAGAGATTAGGTAATTAGCCAGGCTGCCAGGTTCAGGGTTTGAAGCTGAGGATGCAGAATCTGGCCCTCTTGCTGTGACAACAGGGTAGGGGTCTGAGGCAGGTGCCATGGATCCAGCAGTGACACATTGCGCAAGAGGGGGTACCAGTGTTGTTGTGGCCAGTCTGGTGTAATCAATATCATCCTCTGTTTGTCCTGTCTGATCTTTAGTAGTACCTTGGTGAGGAGAGGCAGAGGAGGAAAGACATAAACTGATAGATTTTCCCAGCTGAAGGACAGGACATCCACTTTCCAAGCTTGTTTGTGGGGAGTCCTTGTGCAGAATTTGTCCAATTGGTAGTTCTGGGGGTAGGCAAACATGTCTACATCTGGGCTCCACCATTTTTTTATCAACATGTTGAAAGTCTTTGGTTCCAGTTTCCACTCGTGTGGGTCCATGAGATTTCTGCTTAGTTTGGCTGCCAGTGTATTTAGTTTTCCTGGCAGGAATTGAGCCTGTAGATGCACTTGGTAGCTCAAGTCTGTGTCCCACAGAGCAATGGCTAGTCTGCAGAGAGGGTATGAATGGGTACCTCCCTGCTTGTTTATGTACCACATAACAGTGGTGTTGTCCGTCTTTACCGTTAATTGTCCTGGGAGAATGTGGTCCTTGAAGGCTGTCAGAGCATTCTGTACAGCTAACATTTCTTTTTGATTGATATGCAGGTGCATTTGACTTGGGGTCCATTTGCCCTGAATGAACTTCCCTGTCAGGTGAGCCCCCCCCATGCATAGTCTGATGCATCTGTTGTTAGGGTTTGGGTGGCAGGGGGTAGAGTGAATGGTAGTCCCTTGTTTTGGTGGCAGGCCTCTGCCCACCAAAGGAACTCTAACTGTAGGCAAGGTATGACAGGAATCATTGCTTCTAGATCCTGAGAATGTTGACACCATAGGCTTTTTAGATACCATTGTAGTTTCTTCATATGCAGTCTTGCATATGGAATTATAAGAATGCAGGAGGCCATGAACCCCAAAGCTTGCAGTACTTGCCTTGCAGACAGCAGGGTTTTTGTGGCCATTAGTTTGAAGTAAGTTGTCAAATGAATTTGTTTCTCTGGCATGAGGAAAGCCATCTGGGAAGTTGTGTTCAAGCTTGCTCCCAGGAATGTAATTTGTTGACAGGGTACAAGATGTGATTTCTTTTTGTTTATGGTGCACCCCAGACAAGTTAGCACCCTCTGTACAAATGCCAGATGATTCAAAAGTATGTCCTGGCTTTCTGCCTGAATTAGACAATCGTCCAGGTATGGGTATATTTGAATATTTCTTTGCCTGCAAAATGCAATGACTGGAGCTAGGCATTTTGTGAATACCCTGGGCGCAGTAGATAAGCCAAAGGGCAGTGCAGAGAACTGATAGTGCATGTAGCCTGCTTTGAAGTGTAGGTATCTTCTGCAAGATTCCCTGATTGGGATGTGCAGGTAAGCTTCCTTTAAATCCAATCTTGCCAACCAGGCATCCTTGCCTAGCATAGGAAGCAACTGGTGAAGAGGTAGCATCTTGAATTTTGGGATCACCAAAAAGGTGTGTAAGATAGAAAGGTCCGGGATAGGACACCATAAGTTGTCTTTTCTGGGGACCAGGAAAAGTCTTGAGTAGAAACCTTGTCCCTTTTCCTCTTCTGGTACAGTTTGAATAGCCCTATGCTTAAGAGAGACAGTACTTGCTTTTGAGCCTATGTCCACTGAGGTGGGGGTAGATCTGGCCAACCGTTTGGGGTTGGTAATGTGTGGAAGTGAAATCTGTATCCTTGGGAAACTATATTTAAAAAAACATTTGTCCTGGGTAATGAGTTCACAGTTTTTTGCCTGCAGAGCAATCTTTCCCCCTAAAGGAGCAGTCAGTTGAGAAGTGCTTGGAAGTGTTAAAGTTAAGTCATTGAGACAGCTTACCATAGGGGGGAGTCTTACTACTCCCTCATTTGGAAGTGGGAGCCCCCCACTGCTTAGTCCTGTGCGTACCCTGGGACTGAAGCTTGGGTGTTCTGCTGGTTCTGGTTTTGGACTGAGAAGGCCTGGAAGAGGCAGTAAAGGACCAATTCTTAGAGGGCCAATGCCTACTAAATCTTGGAGGCTGTACTTGTAGGAAATCTTTAACAGTTTGCATATATTTAGCTTTTTCTCCATCTTTTTAAGTACTTCTGCTTCGTTACCAAGCAGGTGGTACTGATTTAAGGGAGCATCCAGCAATTTAGCTTTAACATGATCTGGCAAGGATTGCTTCTTAAGTCAAGCATGCATTCTAAGTACAGACTCAGTGACAGCAGCCCTGGAAGATGCCTTTAGTGAATCAAAATCACATTGCAAAGTGTGTTTTACAAGTTGTTTAGCAGAATGCATTAAATCCTGTAAATTCTTATTTTCAGCACAGTCAGGAATCAATATAAATTTCTGTTTAAGCAATCCAATAATATGCTGCTGATACTTTAACATATGAAACTGGCAGTTTAAGGCCCTAATGGCCAAGGTTGCAGAAGTGTATACCTTCTTACCCCATCTATCTAGCGCCCTGGAATCTCTATCAGAGGAGGTAGGATTTTTGGCAGTAGTAGCCTTAATGCCCTTGGGTGCCTGTGAAATGGTCTCAGAATCTGCAATAGGATTTTTAAAAAGGAACTTGTGGGAGTCAGGAACCCTGTAATGTCTATCAGGTTTTCTGGGAACAAGAGGTAAAGTGTCAGGGGCCAAGCTAGATTCCGAAAAGGAATCATCAACAATGTCTAGTACAGGAGGGATAGCTAAAGGCCTGTGTTGGGGCAGGAGTAAGAATTCCCTGAGCCTCTTTTTAGAATCAGAGTAATCCTGGCTTTCCCAGCAGAAATGCTCCCTAAGAGTATGCAAGGTTTTATCAAAAGAGAAATCCTCTGGGGGGGGTGAGCAGAGGGAAAAGAGTCCTCTGCATCAGAATCCTCATAGGTAGATAAGGGTAAATCCTGGTCATCAGAGGCAACAGAAATTTCAGAATCCTGGTCAGAAGTATCATAAGCAAACTCAGTCCTAGGTCTCTTAGAGGGGGAAGGTTGGCTTCCCCTGATTAAAGTAATAAGGTCTTCAGCCATTCTTATAATTTGTTTTTTAGGCATAGAGGCCTGACCATGTGGTCTGGGCGTTGGTTTTCTAGGCATGGTTCGAGTTTTAGGCCTTGAAGAAGAAGATGGCACTGATTTAATATGCAAGTCAGTAGGCCTAAATACACCCTCAGAAGCCAGTGCCTGCACAGCGGCTCTGGACCCATCCATGGTAGAGACATCTGCAGGTTCCACAGCTGAAGCATCTCAAGGCATACCAGACTTCGAATGGGTCTCAGTAGAGGCCTCCGAATCTAAAGTAGTGGGTATCAGGGGCTGTGAAAGTGCCTTACTGAGTACCGGTGAACTGGTGACTAGCTTAGGAGAAGCGTCGTCGGCAACTTTGGATGTAGGTGGCCTGTCTCTGTCTTTATCTTTGTGTTTTTTCAGAATGTCGATAGTCAGGTGGCTTATCGAAGACATATCTGGATAATTGAACCAAGTACCAAAATATTTAGAAGAGTAAATATACCGATGACGAATAGTTCACTGTTTAAATAAGGCACAAAACCGACAGCGAGGTACGTCATGGTCAGAGCCTAGGCAAGGAATAGTGTACGAATGAAAATCTTTATGAGGTATTTGCTTTCCACAAGAAATACAATTACTGACTTTTACTGACATCGTTTTAAAGCAAGAAAAAGTTTTCCCAATGGGGTGCTTAGCTTTAGTTGAAGACTTCGGTACTGAAACTTGAAAACGAAAATTTAAGGAGTCGGCCGACCGGCAATTGCGAACTGCTTCTGCTTCGGGCACCGCATGGCAAGAAAGACTGATGTAATGGTGTTGGCTGCATGCTTTATACCCCTGTCTGCCAGGATGTTGGCAATGTCTGTGGGTTCAGTGTATTTTTTGTCATTTTGCACTAACTCAGAGCATATCTGGGAGTTGCCACCCAGGTTCCTGACATAACTAAAGAAGGCCTTGTGATTATCTTTAGCGTCTTGTGCAATTTTTCTTTCGAAGCTGGCCTTAGATGATTTTATGAGGGATCATAGTTTCTTGCTAGTACTGATCAGAGATGCCTTCCCTTTTTGGCATTTTGCTCTATCATGTAGTAGCTTCCTCCTTCTGTTGTATAGCTTATTTATGGCTGGGGTCCACCAGACAGGTCTCCTGCCTTTGGAGGAGTGAGTCTTGCTTTTATTTGGGATAGCATGATCCATGCATTCCTGTAGGTGTCCATAGAATGCGTTTGTAAAGGATTCTGCAATTTAGGCCGTATTTTCCACTGGCCCGGGGGCTTTGAAGGATTCCACCTTGGTTTTGAGAAGTGTGCAGTTTGCTTTTGAGAAGTTCTTCACCGTGGTTTCCTTGGCTGGGGGTGGGGACAGGATATGGATGTCCAGTGAGATTAATTTATGGTCAAATCTTACCAATGAGGGGTATACCTCTGGTATGGAACATAGAGTCCCCATGTTGGTGATGACCAGGTCCAATATGTTTTCCTCCTTGTGGGAGTGGTGACCAGTTGTTCCATAGCATTTGAGTTTATAAATTCTAGGAACCGTTGGGCGAGGGTGTTGGGGCTTGAGTAGTGCTCCCAGTCTATGTTTGGGTAGTTGAATTCACCCAATATAATGGTGTTTGGAGAGACCTTCATATTCTCCAGTGTTCTCAGGAAAGCCAAGTGGGGTTCTTGAGTTTGGGAGGGTGGTCTGTAGCAGGCTACAAACTGAAAGGCAGTTTTGCCCATTGTTAGTTGCACATGGATGGTCTCTGATGCTTCGTGCAGTGCCACTAACCTGGAGGTGTGGGTATCTTTGATGAATATGGATACTCCCCCTCCTTTTGTGGTTCGGTCTGAGTTTTGGGGGCGAAAAGCATGGTTTGAGGTATAACCTGGTAGTGCTGAGGTGCTCTCGGGAGCCTTGAACCAGGTTTCTGTTACTGCACAGATATCAATATTCTCCATACTGAGGAGAGCCTCGAGTGTGTGCATCTTGAGGTTTAGACTTCTGGCGTTGAGCAGCATTACCCTTAGATTCTTTTTCCTTGTGTTGTCTAAGGAGGTGGGTTTGTCTTTTGAGCCTTGCCTAAAAAAGGTACTATGGGGGTGGCAAGAGCCTTAGCCAGTATTCGAAAGCCCAGGGGTGACAGGTGCAAGCCGTCCCTAGTGAAGCAATGTGGCTTGTCGAGCATGTCATCCCAGGCTAACAGACACTGGATCCCCTTTGAATGACACCAATACTTAAGCCAATTGTTAAAATTGATCATTTTGTCTTGATACTGTGGCATCATTCTTGGTGAGGGTAAGATGCTACTCAAGGTCAGGGTCATACCAGCCTGGGCTACATGATCAGAGAGCTCCTCTATGTCTCTTTTCATATAGTCCAGGGAGGCATGTCTCAGGTCATTCACACCAGCATGGACAATGACGGAGTCATATTTGTATTTGCTTTGGAGTGACCTGAGTGCTTGTGTTATGTGGCAGATCCTGGCACACGACAGGCAGCTTACAGTGACCTTCTCCTTGTTCAGCCTGGTGAGTGGGACGTCAGTGTGTCTGACAACAGAGTCACCTATTACAAGTGTATTAGGTGTGTTGTTTAGCCTTAAGGGCTGTGACTGTGTGGCACACTGACTTTGTGAACTATGTGATACGTGGGTATTGTTGTGGGGTAGCGGTTGCTTGGATGTCTGCTTTGGAGGTCTCTGCTGCTTGGGCAGATTTTTATGTACATACATACAGAGCCTCCGAGTATGTTTTTGTGTGTTTATGTGTTTGGTTTGCTTTTGCGATAGGTCTATGTGAGACTGGATTTGTGGTGTGTGTGGTTACCTTCTCCTCTTGACTGACTGCATCAGTACTGGGTTGAGAGAGCTCAGCCTCCAGTTTGGCTATATAGTTGCATCACTCACATATATTTGAGCTTGTTGGGAGGAGGAGAGGGTGGTCTGTGTACATAAGGCAGTTGTAACATTGCCTCAAGATTCCCAGATTCACCAGCTGGACTGGAGAGTAAACCCAAAACTGACTTTTGGACATGCCAGAATAGCATAAGGAATTACTTTCTGACTGATCAAAAAGGACCAATAGAGAGTCAAGTACTTAAAGGGAGTATAAGAGGGTGTAGTGCTTTAGTTTATTAGTGCTTACTTATAAGATTACTTATACGAGCAAGTGTAGGGCTTTAGAATGAAAATAGAGTGCTTACTTTGAGATTTAGAACAGTTCTAAGGGAAAAAGTGAAGTGCAGACTTTGTGGAGCCGAGAATAGTTTAAACCCGTTTAAGCTATGCGCAAAATAACTCAAAACCGTGCAAATGCGGTTTTTAAAGCAGGGAAACTGAAAGAGATAGGAATTGACCCAAAACGGCCAATAAGCTACTAGTTTCAGGGCTGAGACCACTCCTCCAGGGACAGATAGACTGCTCAAAGCTCCCCACTCTCACTGGTGAACAGAGAAGCTTCCTCCTATCCAAGTAAGGATATGGGCAACACAGGAAACTATACCACAGTCCAGAATTCAGCAAAACCTGAAATCTGGACTAATCTAGTTCAGCAAAGGCGGGAAAAGAGAATTTTTTTTTTGTTTTTTGTTTTTTCTGGAAACATCAGAAAAACACACAGAATGCTATAAACAGGCTAGTGTACTTTAGTGTGTAGCCTACAACAGTTATACAATACAAAAATGACTTAAATTGTTATAAAACAAGTGCAAAAACTGTAAAAAGCAGAAGGCAAATCCAATTTAAACTTTTTAAAACACACACAGATCAGTTAGAAATTTGCTTTTTAAAAAACAGAGAAAAAAATACTTAAATCTGGAAAAGCCTCTCTTGGGTCTCTCTGTTGCCTATATCACTCTGCAGGACACCACGAGGAGCTGTGCAGAGTTGTATACAATAACAAACTTTTTAAATCGCAGATTCGCTAAAAAAACTGACGTTTTAGGTGGAATTAGTTAAGACAGCAAGAAAAGCAGAAAAGTGATACTTAATCACTGCAAAGTCACTCTTTTGTCTCTCTGCTGCTGTAGACTCTGCAGAACACCTGGAAGGCACTTGTTGAGTGGAATACAAGTGTAAAAACTGTGCAGATGAGGTTTTTATAGCAGGGAAGTGAAAGTGATAGAAATTAGCCCAAAATGGCCAATAAACTACTAACTTCTGGGCTGAAACCACTCCTCCAGGGACAGATAGGCTGGTCAAAGCTCCCCTCTCTCACAGGTGAACAGAGAAACTTCCTTCTATCCAAGTAAGGTAATGGCAACACAGAAACTGGTAACGCAGCCCTGGATTCAGCAATAATCTGAAAACTGGACTATACTAGTTCAGAAAGGCGGGAAACAAGTATATAATTTTTTTTCAGAAAATAGAGCAGATACAGTCAAAATTACCCCAAAAAGGCTAATAAACTACTAACTTCTGGGCTGAAACCACTCCTCCAGGGACAGATAGCCTGCTCAAAGCTCCCCTCTCTCACAGGTGAACAGAGAAACTTCCTTCTATCCAAATAAGGTATGGCAACACAGAAACTTGTAACACAGCCCTGGATTCAGCAATAACATGAAAACTGGACTATACTAGTTCAGAAAGGCGAGAAACAAGTATATATATATATATACATATATATATATATATATATATATATATATATATATATATATATATATATATATATATATATATATATATATGTATATATATATATATATATATATATATATATATATATATATATATATATTTATTTTTTTCCCAGAAAATAGAGCAGATACAATCAAAACAACACTTTACCCAATTAACCAGTTAAAAAGCTTAAAATTGAACCCTGTTCCAACAGTCTTTAATCAGACAAGTTCTAACTGCACAGTCCTGCCACTAGGGTACAGAGAAACCTTCTCCAAAAAAGACGGCCTGGATCAGTGCACAAGTTATACAAACAAAGCTAGATCCAGCCGGCCTGAATCTAGTCTATGCTACAGCAAACAAGGCATACCGATTTCAGAAAGAAACAGTTCAAGTAAGCATGCACAATAAGCCTTTAACCAGAAATTCCCAGGTCAGAAGGGCAGAATCTAGCCTCTCCTCCTACAAGAGTGCAGACCACAAACCTTCTTAATGTAAAATAACTGGCCTGAAGCCCAAGTCCTTAACCCAGAACTAATACACTTTTAGCATAACAGACACTGAGCCTTCAATCAGCAGTTCCCAACTTAGAAGGATGTAACATACCTGTCCTGCCACAACAGTGCAGACCACAAACCTTCTTCATGTAAAACAACTGGTTTGAAGCCCAAGTGCTTAAACCAAGGGCCTTAGAATAACAGTTACAATTTAATCAGGCTACTAACAAGCAGTAATAAAGGCAGCAGAATAAATTCAATTGAGTACTTTTAAGAAAAGGCAAAAGCAAAATAAGGTAAAAAAAGTAGGAAGAAACACAAATACAGTAAGGCAGATGAAGTGCAATTTTTGTTTTTTTTTTGAGACGGAGGAAACAGAGCAGATTAAGATACTATAGGGGAATTCCCTTCCCAAGTGCTCTCTCTGTACACCGCAGAGGAGATGAGACTGGTAGGAGTATCCAAAAATCAAAATATGGTCTCACTGTACTCAGTTGAGTGAGCAAATGAGATGGGTCCAGGAGGAGTGTGCAAAAAGAGATTTACAGCAGGGGCGGGCAATTCCAAAGCCAACAAAATAATGGAGTGCCTCCACTTCCAAATCTGGAAGTAGCAAAGCACCTCCCTACGGTAAACAGTCTCAATGACTTTCCTCTGCCATCTCCAAGCACTTATCTTTTGGCAGCCCCTTTGGGGAGAAAACTAGCACTTCATGCACAAAATTGGCATCTAATTACCCAGGACAAGTGGGTTCTAAATATAGTATCCCAGGGATACAGATATCATTTCCACACGTTGCCAATCCCAAACGGATGGCCAGATCTGCCTCCAAATCAATGAGCAGAGGCCCAGAACCAAGTTATGTCCCTCATGAATATGGGGGCTATTCAACCAGTACCAGAAGAGGAAAAGGGGCAAGGTTTTTATTCAAGACATTTCCTGGTACCCAGAAAAGACAAATCATGGCATCCAATTCTGGACTTATCCATTCTAAACACATTCCTGGACATTCCAAAATTCAAGATGCTGACTCTACAACAGTTACTGCCTATGCTAGGCAAGGATGCCTGGTTGGTAACTCTAGACTTAAAAAAGGCTTACCTGCATATCCCAATCAGGGAATCTTGCAGAAGATACCTCAGCTTTTTTTTTTTTGCATTACCAGTTCTCTGCACTGCCCTTTGGCTTATCTACTGCGCACAGGGTCTTCACAAAGTGCCTGGTACCAGTAATTGCATTTTGCAGACAAAGAAACATTCAAATTTTTCCTTATATGGACAGTTGTCTAATTCAGGCAGAAAACAAGGACACTCTTCTACAGCATCTGGCATTTGTAAAAACGCTTCTAACTTGTCTAGGGTACACCATAAACGAAAATAAATCACAACTGGTACACACTCAAATAATTATATTCCTGGGTGCAAGCTTGAATACAACTGCCCAGATGACTTACCTCACACCAGAAAAACAATTACAATTGATGACTTACTTCAAACAGGTGGCCACAAAAACCTAGTTATCTGCCAGACAAATTCTGCAGGCCTTTGGGTTCATGGCTTCCTGTATTCTACTAATTCCATATGCAAGACTGCATATGAGGAAACTTCAATGGTACCTAAAAAGCTTACGGAGTCAACATTGTCACAGCCTGTAAACAATGATTCCTATCATTCCGTGCCTGCAGCAAGAGTTCCTATGGTAGGCAGAGGCCTGTCACCAAAACAAGGGACTGTCATTCATTCCACTCACTGCCACCCAAACCCTGACTACAGACGCATCAGATTATGCTTGGGGGGGGGGGCGCATCTGGCAGGGAGATACATTCAGGGTGAATGGAGCCCAAATCAAATGCACCTGAATATCAACCAGAAGGAGATGCTAGCTGTACAGAATGCTCTGACAGCCTTCAAGGACTTTCTTCATCCAGGACAACTACTGATAAAGACGGACAACACCACAGTCATGTGGTACATAAACAAGCAGAAGGGTACCCATTCCTACCCCCTTTGCAGACTAGCCATGGCTGTGTGGAAACAGCCGTGACTTACCAAATACATCTACAAGCTCAATTCCTGCCAGGAAAGCTAAATACTCTGGCAGATGAACTAAGCAGAAATCTTATGGACCCACATGAATGGAAACTGGATCCACAAATCTTCAACATGTTGACATGCAAATGGGGGAGCCCAACACAGATCTTTTTGCCTCACCCCAAAACTATCAGCTGGACAGATTCTGCATAAGAAGCCATCACAAAAAAGCTTGGAAAGTGGATGCTCTATCCTTCAGCTGGAAAAACCTATCAGTCTATGCCTTTCCCCCTCTGCCTTTGCTCTCCAAGGTATTACTAAAAGTCAGACAGGAAAAACCAAAAATGATTCTGATTGCTCCAGACTGGCCTCGCCAACACTGATACCCACTCCTATGCAATATGTCACACCTTCCTCCATGGTACCTGCCACAGACACCTTATCTACTGTCTCAACAGAACTATCAAATTCTGCACACTCAGCTCCAAACTCTGAATCTTGCAGCATGGCTAATCAACTAATTTCACCAGTTACATCTCTCAGCAAACCTGTGATGGATGTCATTTTGGAGGCTAGAAGGCCTAGTGCTAGAAAATCTTATGCTGATAAACGGAAAAGATTCTGTGCCTGGAACCAAGCACAAGGAATAAGCACAGCAATGCCCAATATTCCTCAGATTCTGCAATACTTAACGGAGATGCTTCACAAGGGCCTATCTTTCTCTTCCATAAAAATCCATGCCTCTGCTATTTCAGCTCATTACAACACAGATCCTCCTCTCTTTTCCCATCCCCTGCTAAAACAGTATCTCAGAGGGGCCAAAAATTTAAGACCTCCCAGGAGAGCACCAACTCCGGCAAGGGACCTCAATTTTGTGTTGGAAAAGCTCACCCTACCTACTTTTGAGCCAGCTGCTACATAAAATCTTGGAAGACCGCTTTTCTTTTAGCAGTCACTTCAGCTTGAAGGATTTCCGAACTACAGGCTCTCATGGCAGTGGAGCCTCTTGTTATTTTCTACCTGGACAGGGTGTCGCTCAGGACCAAGCCATCCTTCATGCCTAAAGTGGTATCTAGTGTGGCTCTTAATCAGACCATTCATCTGCCAACTTTTTTCCCAAATCCACAGAACAAGGAGGAGCGGATTCTGCATTCATTGGATGTACACAGACAACTTAGATTCTACTTAAACAGGACAAAATCTCTAAGAAAATCTGAGCAACTACTGGTAGCATTTGCTGCAGGGGCAGAGGGAAAGGCTATTTCAAAGCAGACTATTTCAAAATGGATAAGTCATTGTATTCATTTCTGCAACATGCATCATGGTAAACCTGTCCCCAAGGGGATCAGATCCCATTCCACCAGGGCTGCATCTACTTCTGCAGCCTTTCTCAGTTGGGTTCCTGCCAGAGACATTCTAGAAGCTGCTACCTGGAGCTTAGTTCATACATTCACCAAACATTACCATTTACCTCTCCATTTACCTCTCTTCTCTAAATCCAGAGCAGGCTTTGCCACTGCTGTCCTGCAAGGCCTTATAACTGCTCCTAATGCTGTATAATTCCATCCTCCCAACCATAGCTTTGGGATTCTACCCAAATGTAATGACTGCAACAGTGAAACATGAAGAACATAGTACAGTTGTGTACACTTACTATAAATGTAGATGTTTGAGTGTATTCACTGTTGCAGTCCTGGTCACCCACCCACCAGCCCCCTACGTTTCTCTTTTTATACCTCTTCTTTCTTTTACTATGCTCAAAAGCCTTTTTGTTGTATTTGCTTTTATTTGAAGGTATATTTTTTGTGTTCTAAATTACATGCATTTATATATATATTTTGCTCCCCATTTTGGGGGCACCTGACATCTGGGGCAAGGAAAACTGATGAAAATGGCATCGGCTGCATGTTTTATACCCCTGATGACCTGACATCATGGAAGAAGGGACAGCAACCGATGCAGGACCCAAGACTTTGTTAATCAGGCCGACTGAGGGCAACCTGCCAGCAGATAACCCAAATGTAATGACTGAAACAGTGAATACACTTGAACATCTACATTTATGGTAAGTGTACACAACTGTACTTTTGTACTCTCTGTCTTTCCTCTGAAGCTCTCCCTGCTTTTGTTCCCTCACATTTCCTCTCCTCTCTTTCTCTACTATTCTTTCTCCTACTTCTTGTTCTGGCCTTTCTGCTCTGTGCATATCTTTATACCTTATACAATTTTATCACTTTGTCTTCCATATCCTTTACCTAGCTGTAGCAACATCCCTGCTCGAATGATGTATCCTCTTGCATTCAATACATCTTATGTTTACCTCTTTCACTCTTTAACAGCTCTATCACATCATCTATTTGTAGTTTACCTCAATCTATTGTTCTTTTAATGTACTCAACACCCAATTAATTATCAGCTTTAAAACTATGACAGTCTCTTTTCTCCTATAGCCCCCTTCTCATTTTCTTTGTATCTCTTCATTAAAAGACTGTACTTGAATGCCTTCTTCTATCACAAAGGCTGTACTACAATGTTAAAACTGTACTATAATACCTTTTGTATCTTAAAGAATATACAGTATTGCCTTCTTTTCTGTAACTACAATTCATACATATTTATACCTAATGTTTTTGTTTAATTTGTCTTTAAAAATGTTGTAGGGTGGAGCTTTTCTCCCTGGGGCTCCACTGAAAAGGGGCACTTTTATGGCCCAGTTGGACTTTCCTGGTAAACAAATGTCAAATAAATAAAGATATAGATAAATGTATAGATATCAACCTATATAGATAGATCTATGTAGATATCTCTGCCTCTCTCTCTCTCTCTATATATATATATATATATATATATATATAAACAGTCTAAATATTGTGGGTTTACAGTATTTTCAGCTAAATGACAGTACAGGTTGATTGGTGATAAATGAGTTGATATGATGGTGACAAACATTTGACGATATTGAAAGGATGGTGATTAATAAAGATACATACACAGCGAACCAGATATGTTTTTTATACCGTATCTTTCATCTACATCCATTGTTAGAATATCTGTGGAATATAGGAAGGTCTTTGATAGATAAATGAAACATCTTGCACTACAGAATTAAATAACACATTTTTTTGAAGAATAGCTTCTGGAGCTTTTCTCCCTGGGCTTCCCTGTAAAGGGACTCTTTTGATCTTATTCGTACTATGCGTCAAGCAAATGTCAGCAGATAAACAAATAACAAAATGGAAAGAGAATGCTACACTTTCTACACTTAAAGGACCATGCTGACATTATAAGACAGAAGCAGATGTAAATCAAGTTACATAAAGAAATAAGAAAAAAACGGTTAAGAGATGTATATGTCAGTGAGGGATAGCTGCCAGCATATTAGCCTTTGAAGCTACAGTCTGCGGGTTCTAGTTTCACGTGGAGAGTGAAATCATACATGAAAAATTATTGTGTCTGAATTTAGCTTAAAGAGGGTGTTGCAGTGGCAGGGTGTTTTGCCTTTCAGGTGAGATGTTAAAATGAGGTCCCTTTTGCCAGCCCTGTTAGGGGGTGCTAGTCCTATCTTTTTTAATGGCCTGGTAAGAGTAGAAGAAAACAAAGAATTACCTACAAAAAAATCAAGAGATTTTCCATGTCATCTTCTAGCTGTCATTTCCCATAAAACCAGTATATGCAGTGTTTGAATGACAGTGCGCATCAAACCCTACTCGCCTTAAAATTCATGAAAACACTTTGGGAAAGAAAAGCTGTATAAAAAATACTGTTTATCGTAGGCTGGGGATTAAGAGGATCCTTAGAGTGGACTTATCATTAAGCAACCAGAACTGGGGAGCAGATTGTGGTAAGTGAAGGTAAGATGACAAATCATTATTTAAAAGATAACATTAACATACACATTCCGCTGATATAATAGTAGGATGCAAATAAATACTTATGGGGAAAATGCAACAGGAAACCATGTAGGAGATTAAACTGGGGATAGCAAAGTGAGTGACAGTTAAAACACATCATTCAGTCCAATTAGAAAGGGTAGCTAAAACTGTTTATTTAAACCGCAAAGTTCAGTGCCTGGGGCCCCATTTTGGAAATCAGCCACCAAAAGCTGTGTATAAATGGAGATAATTGATACAGGCAAATAAAAGGTAAAAACAGAGAAAGACTGTTTGAAACTAGCATTGTTTTAGCAAATGTAAAATATTCCACCGCTACAGTTTTCTAGTGGTGACTCAGGGTCACAGAATGCTTTAGGTATCCTACAAGAGCAAAACTTTCATTGCTGAAGATGATGGTCTTGAAATGTAGCTGTGGCTGAAGTACATACATGTGTGACTCTTGTGGTCACAAAATAAGATGGAAGGCCACTATAAAAGACATATGAAAATAGTAAAGAACATGAGACCCATAACACAGCCTAGGCTAATTAAGGAGAAGAAATATAATTTCCTCCTGCATGCATGTAAATGGAGCACATTGTACTTGCATAAGTAAATCTGTAACAGTTTTCATATTTGTTACACAAATTAATTTTTCTCTCTTTATTCTCCGAATCACTCTTTTTCAGTCAGCAAATGGACAGCTCCAGAGGATGGAGAACAGATAATACAGCATAAAACCTGACTCACATGATCTGTCTGAGAAGCTGAATAGCACATACTTTTTTCTATTAATGTGTTATTTTGCAAAAATACCATTACCTTAGTTTCATTCTTGTCCCAGGTTCTCAGGTTGCTAAAAGCAGGATTTGGTATATCAGGCCATAGCACTTTTCTTATCCTATAAATAGAGCACATGCATTAGAACACAAAATCTCTTATCAGACAACAACATTAAAACCTTTGGGTAATTCAACATTCTGTACAGTATGGTGAATTATGCTGTAAAGTCCTGGGTTCTGAAACTAGAATCTATTTAGAGATAAATACTAGGTTATCACTCTGCAGGCTATTACAAACGTAGTCAAAAACCAAAGGACAGAATCAAATCCTGTACCTTGTATTTGTCAGGCTAAGATTTTAACTATTACACCATAATTTCCTGGTGCTTTTATGTCTGTTTCCACTGTTTTTGCTGCATGTATAGCATATTATAAGCTGTAAAAGTGGGATACATATGGTGAACCAGACACAATGAATGAATGAACCTCTGCTGGTGCACTTAGCGCACATAAAGTAACCCAAACTGATAGATTCATTACCATTTACCATTTAAAAAATTTCAGACAACTTTACAACCTATCCTGTACCTGGGATAAGTGCATTCAGTCTAAAGACACTATCTATGTATGCATTGAAATAGCAGTATCTCAATAACTGAAAAAAAAAATTCAAAAGGAAATGTGATTTTGCAACTTTAAAAAATAGAGTATTTATGGGATACTGATTTGGCTTTAATATTGTGACAAATTTACTCAAATAAAGATATGGTGGTTCTGCCTAACAGAATCTAAGCAAACAGTTTAGTAGTACAATATTTCAGATTTACAAACCAGATTTTTAGCTTCACAGTTCTTTACACAAAAGTCAGAAAGATATTTTTTTGCAATGTTTTGCCACTACTGCATGGTGTCTATCAGACCTTCTCTTGGTCAACCAGCCTATTTTTTCCCTATATATATTTTTTTTTTCCCTATATATATATATATATATATATATATATATAAGGGAATGTTTTCTGGTCTTTCTACTGGATCTTGTGTTTTTTCTACACTTTCAGCTATATGTTGGTCCGCTACGTTTTCGTGCTGCACAAAAAATATAATGAGTTCAATCAAAATCTAAGGAACACCAAGACAGAGTACAAATGTTGATGTCTTGCAATCAGGTCATCTACCAGACAAATGAGACAATCTTTGTACTGTGCCTTGTTTAAATCCAGACTGATATTTTTTGAAGAGGCCATGTAATCTAAGGCAAGAATATATATGCACATATACAAATTGCCAGTAGTATTACTTATAAAAGATAATTTAGAAATGGGACAGTAATTTTCTAGCATATCCAAGGCCTCCTTTAGAAAGGTGAAGAAAAAAGTAGTCTTAAAAGAGGAATGAATAATTTGGAAAATAATTGGAGCAAGGTAAGATTTAATTAACCATTTAGGGTGAGTGTCCAACCCACAGTAATTTGGACGCATAGATAAAGCAATGCTGATACCCTTATCATTTCTTTCTTTCTTCATTTCTTTATTCACTTAATCATTCATTCATTTATTTGTTGACCAGGGTAAAACACTGATCTCGATGGACCATTTTCAGGTTCATCCCAGTATATTCAACCAAAGGTAAGAAGAAAAAAATAATATGTACATACAAACAAGGAGAATTTATACAAGCAGTCACAGGCATATGCATGCAATCAATCAGAATAGGCTTATATAAGCAATAAAGTACAGAAAAGAAAGTATTTATCATATATATATATATATATATATATATATATATATATATATATATATATTTATTCTCTGTTAATAAATATTTGGGCTGAGTTGAGGGAGAATAATTTAATCAAAAGTTAAAAATGAAGATGGAAAGAGGAGAGTTATGGAGGCATGGTGTGGGAGAAAAACAAAGGAAATTAAGAAATGAAAGTCATAGGAGAGGAGAATCTAAGGAAGTGTGGGTATTAGTGGGGTGTAGAATTAGGCGATGCCGCTATCTTGGAAACATTTGCAGTGTGTCTGGTTAATAAGAAATTATAGTACTTTCCAGAACTTGCTGAATGATGGGAGGGACTTTATATTATCTGGAATGGATTCCAGGAAACATAAATCCAGCTAGACTTGCATCAAAGACAGCGGTATTCCATGCTCACATTTTGGGCAAAGGATTCCCTTATCTTGGCAATCATATCCGCAAAGGAGTGTGTGACTTTCTCACATTGGTCAGAGGAAAAAGCTTTTTAGAAAAGGAGACAGTCTGGTCTGCACAGGTCATCCAACACCATACAAAGTGCAGCCAGACTGTTTGATGTGGCAGAAGGAATGTTGAACAAAAATGTTTTCTTTCATAAGGTTTGCATCTAGTAGGAAGTGAAGTTTGTACCCAGACCGAGGTTTCTCTGAATAGTCACAACTTCCTGCATCATTGTTCAGACTTCATCTCTTTCTCTCTTGGCATGTGCACAAGTTGTGGCAGCAGAATCCAGACTTACCACGAGTATATTATAAGCAATGATAATTGATTTTGGGTCATCTGCACTAATTCACTCAAGGGCCTATTTTGAAACAAAGTAAAAAAAAATGCTGCTAGTAGCTGACCGATTACAATATTGACCAGCTCAGCACTGGGTGAAGGGATACGTGGGAGACTAACCTCTGTAGTGCAGCAGGTGGTGACTGGTATAGGAAGCAAGTTCCACCACCAAGTTCCTGGCTTCCAGACCAAACTGCAAGTATGTAAATGTATGCGTAGAAGTTAAAACCAAGAGGAGGCTACAGTTCAGAACAGAAGTTCTAAAAACAGGAGAGGAATCCTAGCCTGGACATATGACTAAGAATACTGTAATATGATCTATATGTGAACTACAAGAGTAATAAATTGTTCTGCTTTCAATAACTATTTGATCAAAATCTCCTTGTATGTATGTATGTATGTATTGTCTCGGGGTTGTCTTTAATAAAACACATTTCAAACATTCTAAATTAGTTTGGTCCTTTTTAAAGTCCAGCTGGAGTTTAGAAAGTTGCCATCCCATGGGGTTCAAGTACCTTATTATGGATAATAGCTTCCCCAAAGCAAATGAGCAGTACCTTGCAGTCATAAATAAAAGACAGCACCAAACCATACCGCAATGACAAAATGCTTTTGCAACCCCCGTGTGATAACTTCAAACATACATCTTAACTTATTCATACTCTATGTTTTCCTTGCACCTTTCTTCTACGTTCCTGAATATGCCAATATCTCTCAAATCAGTCTCACCAGCAACAGTTATTTTCCATTACAAAATACCTTTTTAGTGCTTTACATTTATACTCCCTCATGATGTAAACAAACTGACAAAAGCTCCTTAAATTCCCTTTTTGAATAATCTGGCTCTGTGAACACTGTGTTTTTCCTGCCAATACCAATTTTCAGCCTGGTTGTCACAGTTTTCACAACACTAGCACTCTTTGTTTCTGTCTCTCTCTCTCTGTCTCTCACTTTCTCTATCATAAGAAGTCAAAAACTCAATCAACTTTGACCTAGCTGTTCACTACCTAACCTGTCTTTCTGGCAAGTCCTTCAATTAAACAGCAACCAGGTTATCTTTACAAAAACTAGTCCATTCTGACAGTATACTGCTGAAATCATCCATATCACTGTTTCTTCACCTTTCAAAACACCATATGAGCTTAAAATCCATTTTATTGCTTTATCCTCCAGTCTCTTGAAATGTTTTTGGTCAAGTCCCTTAACTGCCCCTGCAGCCTTCTTCTATCTGCCATCTGCTGCCCAGTTTTCCCGTCACATACTTTTTGGCCTTGCAGGTATTCAGGATTACCAATAATGGCACATTGAGCCTTTACATCAGACATTCCCATTGAGTTCCTTGGTGTAATTAGTATTGCCTCCAATCTATAAGTTACCTAATTCGCATTCAGTTTCAATACCTTTCTAGTTTCTCAGAGTGGCAAACGGTGAACATCACAGCAACTCTACTCAAACTTCAAAACTCATTCATCTTCCACTACTCAATCATATCCTCCTGAACTTATCAATATCATTTTTCTCTTTCTTTTTGCCAAATATCTAATCAAACACCTTTTAATATGTTTAGTAAGAAGTTTTCACTCAGATTCGATCAGAGCATCTTTATTTTTTCCTTTTCCACAGTCTTTCCTGATGGCAGTGTTACTGATTATTAATTAACCTATTCATTCTGGGGCCATAGGAGCTGAACACTCCCTGGCTGAGCAAATTAATGGAATGAATGGTGCAAGCCTGGGAGTCACAATCAACTGCCCACTTCCCAGGAATTATGGAGAAGGCCAGCTTGCTGGTCCTGGGGAGGGAATATACTGTCTCCCTTTTGGAAGTATCCCTCCCCTACAGCTCTGTCACACCTGCTATTGTAGTCCTCTGATGGAAAGCATGTCTATGCATGCCAGGTTCTCCTCAGCTTACTGGTGCTAAGCACCATGACTCTACAGATCCAGTCTGACTGGTTTCAACTGGGTAATACCTAGTGATTCCACTTCATGTAGTAGGTGTCACTCTATGTGGTGGGCCAAGCCAACTTCCATCCCCACTTTGCAGTATGGGCAAGTAAGCAGACATCACTTACTCCCCTCCATCCCCAGTCAGCTCCTACATGAACCCGAACCACTAATCAAACTTAGCTCACCTGTGCTATAATTAGGACTTTATCCCTCTATGCCAGTGGTCCCCAATCACCAGGCCGCGGACCAGTACCAGGCCATGGATCATTTAGTACCGGGCTGCCAGGCATAGAGTGAAACCAAAAGTTAATGTTGTATGTATGTGTACGAATGTGTTTATCAATCTGTCTGCATGTGTGAGTGAATGGGTGTACTAAAGCAGAATGTATGTGTGTGTGAAAGAAGATGAGACAAAGTGAGCAGTCAGATTGATCGAGCCGTTATTTTACACTCTTTAAGCAGCGCATTTGCTGTTTAGCAAGTGTACAATAAGTCAAGGAAAGCGAAAAAAGTGTGTGTGTGTGTGTGTGTGTGTGTGTGTGTGTGTGTGTGTGTGTGTGTGTGTGTGTGTGTGTGTGTGTGTGTGAGAGAGAGAGAGAGAGACAGACAGACAGACAGATAGAGACAGAGAGAGAGAGACAGTGGGAGAGAGACAGAGGAAGAGAGAGTGAAGAGTGAGAGTGATCCCTGGCAGCAGCAGCAGCCATGAGGTTAGCATACCTCTCGGCCATACCACTCAACCTTTTGCATAATAAATCTGGACAGAGTCACAAATAATAGGGACAGATTTTAAATATGCAGATTTTATAAACCTAGAAAGTCAATAAAGTTGCCATTAGGTTACCTCTCAACCATACCACTTAACCTCATCCACTGTAAATCTGGACTGGACAGAGCCAAATAATAGGAACAGATTTTAAATATTGCTCTTATAAACTTAGAAAGTCAGTTAGGTTGCCATTAGGTTTATGTACCTCTCAACCATAGTAGATCAATTTTATCAAAAGACAGAAAGCCAAACAGGGCAGCTAAAATCCACAGTGAAGTTGCAGATTGCTTATTCAAGCCAAAAAATCAATTCAGGAGTAGTCCAAGTGCAAAACAGGGCAGCTAAAATCCTCACTGAAGTAGAAGAATGCTTATTCAAGCCAAAAAAAATTGATCCAGAAATAGTCCAAATGCAAAACACAACTTTATTATATCCACATAAAACAGATAAGCTCTTTCATCCCAGAGCACTAGAACTTCATTAGATACAATAAAATTGTAAAGTCCCCCTTATAAAGATATGTGGAAGGCATCATAATCAAGAAATGAAAGAAGACACCCCCCCATAAAGGCATAACATTAAAATGCAGTAAAACAGTTGTATGAAATAAATACGCTATATAAAATAGTTTGTTCACTATTAA
This sequence comes from Protopterus annectens, assembly GCF_019279795.1. Classification (NCBI taxonomy): domain Eukaryota; kingdom Metazoa; phylum Chordata; order Ceratodontiformes; family Protopteridae; genus Protopterus; species Protopterus annectens. Next base: position 98,743,306 of record NC_056730.1, on the reverse strand, counting down.
AACTGAATATAAATATGTAAAATGTACAAATTACAGTATTAAAAGTGTTAATAAAAAATAATAATTTTTAAAATATATAATACCATGTAATTTATCTGTCTAGTGCTTTGAGCTGTAAAAGGGAGCTAATTAAAATATTTTCATTTAATCTTGGCCAGTTACCTGCACCAAAGTGTAACTGCCAGTAAAGCTCTCTCTTTTCTAAGAGTATGGATCAGGCTCCACCTCTAATGTCTGTCCTTATACTGTCTATTACAAAAAAATTAAATAAATATGTTCGTCATTGTCCAATATGTGTTTGCTCAAAGCATTGGTTAACTTTTTTGCATTGATCTCACAGAGGTGCTCATAAATGCGATTTTTTAGTTTCCTGTCAGTTTTACCATTATAAAAACAATAACATTGGTTACAAACAGCACAATAAATCACTCTTTCAGAGTTACAGTTACATCTATGATGAATTTTAAAATTAATATTGTTGATGTTAAAAGTGACCCCTCCCTTAATGTATTTACAAAAGTGGCACATACCACATTTGTTCACATATCCAAGTTTGTGCTTAAGTCCACTTTGTTTTATTTCAAATACATTTTTTAGGTTCTTACCCTTCTTGTAAACTATGGTTGGGACTATATCAATGAAGGGTCTAATAGCTTTATCTTGTCTTAGGATGGCCCAGTTCTCATTAAGTATTTGTTTTACTGCAATGCTGTCGGAAGAAAAGACAGTTATTAAGGAAGTCCTGTAGTGACTAATACCTGAAGTAGTGGCTTGAATGATTACGTCATTATTGGTGTTAGGGCTCTGGTGTCCTAAATCTTCTCCTAGCAAAGGTAGATAGAAAGCCCTTTCTCTTTTATTAACAACTTCAAGTAAAATCTCCATGACAAAACTAACAGGATACCCTCTTTTCAGAAACATATACTTGAGTGTATCACATTCAGACAAAAAAATTTCCATAATAGACACCATCCGTGCAGCACACACAAATTGTCACTTCACTATAGCCTTCTTCTGTTTCAGTGGATGGGAACTTGAATGGTGAAGTAAAGAATTTGAATACATCTCTTTTCTGAAGATTTCTGATATAAATTTCTTATTTTGATAATCTTTAACAAGGAAAATGTCAAGGAAAGAAATTTCATCTAAATGATGAGTATAAGTAAACTTTAAAAATTATGTGGTGGAATTAATCTTCTTATTGTGGAGTCTGCATGTCCTCCTCGCGGTCGAGTGGTATTCGAAAGACATGCGTGAATGGGCGTGCCTTCGTTGAAGGTTTGGCATCAGGTTGGCACCTTGGCACCATAAAAATCGACTGCCAATCATTAGCGAACCGGAGTTCTGCTGTGGCAACCCCATAACCGGGAAAAGCCAAAAGAAAAACAACATTTCAGCTTTTCCTGGTTAGGGGTCACCACAGCGGATTACCTGTCTGCTAATGATTGGCAGTGGAGTTTTCCAGTGTTGAGTTGCCAGCCTGGCGCCCAATCTTCCACACAAGGCACACACATGCATGCACTCATGCCTAGGGCCAATTTAGAGTGTCCAATCCACCTGCAGCATGTCTTTGGGATGTGGGAGGAAACTGGAGCACCCGGAGGAAACCCACGCGACCACAGGGAGGACATGCAGACTCCACACAGAAGGCACCCCAACAGAGGATTGAACCAGAGAACCTCTTGCCGTGAGGTGGCAATGCTAACCGCTGCACCACTGTGGCTGACCTCTGTGGTAGAATTAATATAAATAATACATTCATTAATTAATAACTCAGGTCCAACCCATAAAATAAATATATCATCCAGATATCGAGTATAGTGTTTGATGTAACCATAGAAACTCGAGGGAAAAAGGAATTTCTTCTCCCACTGTGTCACAACTATATTGGCATACAGACCACCACATGCTGACCCCATAGCTACCCCCTTCTTGTTGTACAAAGATTTTGTTGTTAAAAAGAATAAAATTGTTTTTAAGCACAATTTCCATGAGGTGAGTGTAAAATAATACATCAAAATGACCAACTTTCTTTGCATAAAGGAACTCACTGAACCAATCAAGACCAATACTGTCAGGAATAACTGAGTAAAGGTCTTTTATGTCAATAGTCAAAAAGACAAAAGTATCTTTGAAAGGTATCTTGCTGATAGATTCAAAGAAGCTCCAGGAGTCTTTACAGATATGAGTTTCATTAAAAACAAAATGTTTTTGTTTATGATCAAGATATTTAGCCAAGGCATGTGTAATGGATCCCTTAGCATCTACTATGGGGTGCATGGGTGGCTGTGTTAAATTCTTGTGTAACATAGGTAAGCCAAACATTACTGACACTCTTGGATGTAAAACTGATTGGTAATTCAGAATTTCAATAGAAATAGAACCTTCTATACCTTCTTGTATCTCACCCCTTATTTTAGTGTAAGCACCAGTCAATTCATTGATGGAAGATTTTGCATAAGCTTTACTGTTTAAAATAAAAAGCATCTTATTGTTGTAGTCATCTAAGTTCATTAACACAACATCACCCCCTTTGTCCAGTTTCATAATCCTAATTCTATCCAACACATCCTTGATTTCATTAATGGTGGTAGTCTCCTAAGTATGAATTTCAGTATTCGTCCTATGCCTAGTAGGGAGGTTATGTATATCTAGTTCACACATTCTGTCAAATAAGGAAATCATAGGATGTAATGGAGGGTTGTAAGTGATGGAAATGGCAAGGGGGTTAACAAACTGACTAGATAAAGAGTTCTGAAACAGAACCTTTAGGTTCAGCTTGCAGGTGTATAATTTTAGATCCATCAAAGTGGTGGCTATATTACACTTGTATTGGGGTACAAATGTGAAACCCTTTGCAAAAATGTCACAATGTGAAGTGTCCATACAAACATTAGAAAAATTATAAACTTTAATAAAATCACCTAAAGAATTTGTTATGAAGTTACAAAGGGGTAGAATTTGGTCATGGTAAGTGCCTATAATGTCAAAAACATCAGTATGTTCAGGGGAATCCACTTAAATTATTTCCTGTTGTTGCGATTGCAAAAGGTTCTCCCTCCCCTGTTGGATTGCCCCCCTCCCCCCATCAATTGTTGGGGTGATGAGGTGTATACCTGTCTACCCAGTGGTTGTCCTGTGTGTGTGTGTGTGTGTGTGTGTGTGTGTGTGTGTGTGTGTGTGTGTGTGTGTGTGTGTGTGTGTGTGGGGCTCTGTTCTTTAGACGCTCGGAGCGTCTCAGTGGGGGAAAATTTGCCTGGTCTAAAAAATCTTCCTCTGAACTATTGTTAGAAGCTTGAGCTTGAGATTCATTAATGCAGGTCCCATTTTCGACAGAAAATTTAGTACCCCATTCTTGTGAGGGAGGGGGGTGAGGGTATGCTGCACCCTTACTGTAGTCAGTCTTATCCCTAATTAATTTTTGCACTTTACATGCCTTTATATTGGAACACATTTCATCAATGCTCTTAAAAATGTGAATATGCTCATATTTAAAATCATTATACTGTATATGAGTACAAATGTTATTAATTGCTGACAGTCTCAATTCATTTATCAAAACTTCATTATGTTTGATAATAACATTCATACATTTTATTTCATGCTGGTCAAATAGTATAATAAGTTCTTTAAATAGAAAAGAATCTGGCTGTAAACCATTAGGGTAATGCCACATGTGCAGCCCTTTAGGTACAAGCTTTTCTTTTATGCATTCAGTAAAATAAGCATTGTCTAATTGCAAACACTTGATTTTAGCACGATAATAATCAAACTCTTCAAAAAGAGTGTGTAAGTTAGTATTACCAGCATGAGTCCTGGCTAAATGTTCATGATTCAGATTAATGGAAGCTCAATTTTATGCTGTTAGTCAGAATGTACACTTTTTTTTTTGGTAATTTTTGCCAATTGTCTTTTTATTGTACTTTGGAGCTTTTCTTCCTGGGTCTTGGCTGAAAATGGACTTCTAGTTCAGTCAGGCCTCTCTGGTAAACAAGTGTCAAATAAATATATAAATAAATAACTAAATAAATATTATGCACTTTACTATGTGCACGAGATGGCTGTTCTGCGGAAAATTTTCTTACATGAAACTGGTCCTTCGTGCAAAAAAGTTTGGAGACCACTGCTCTATGCCATGTAACTAGCCAGATTCAGACAGAGCATCCTGGGAAAGTGTCCAACCTCATTCCTGGGAAAGTGTCCCACCTCAAGCAACACCAGATGTGTGTCTGTTAAATATCTTCGATTCATTTTGTTGGATATTCACTATTGCATTTTCTTCCTAAATAAAATGAACCTAACTCATGTTTTGGTCATGTTTTGTTTTTGCTTCTTTTATGTACATTTAAGCTTTTATAGGTGGCCTAATTTGTCTGTCCCCTTTGGAGTGTGGGGTCTTTGGATACTTGATCACTTAAAGTGCGATTAGCTTCACACTTTCTGTAGGATGTGCTATTGTTGTTTTTTTTTTTTTGTATTTCTTTAGGTTCTCATCTTTATATTTTTAGTTCATTTTCTGATCCCATACCGACTATAATATGTAGATAAGTTAAGAGAAGGACAAGCCAAACTCTCCCAGAAGCATATTTTTAAAGCCCACAGAGAGTGAATTAGGTATATATGTGTAAACATATATATATATATGTATATATATATATATATATATATATGGTTCCCGGTCTGAACATCAAAAGACCATTTGATCGAAATGTACATGAGTGAACTCACTTTCACAAAAGTACATTTTATCGAAAATGCACTTTCACAAAAAAAAAAAAACATGCAGTTTGCATATAGATTTAGTTGTACAATAACATGTAGTGTTGATTGTATAACAAAGAAACTGTTGCTTAGATTGTGGTACAGCGGGGATAAGGGAATATTCCCTTTTCCCCACTGTAGTAGTCTCGTAGTGAGAATATTAAAGTAGGGGTGGTGTGGGGGGTGCAGGGGGACTCAAAATGAGCATTTTGAGAAGCAATAAACACCAGAAGACGAGCGTTTAGGCGGAAATAGCAATAAGCATTGTCGGTCTCTGCAGGACACCTGGGCAGGATCTGCTGAGCTTATACAAACACAAAAACCGCGCAAATGCGGTTTTTATATCAGAAAGATTAAAGAGATAAAAATTAGCCCAAAATGGGCAATAAAACTACAGTTTCTGAGCAGAAAGCACTCCTCCAAGGGCAGGTAGGCTGTTCAGAGCTCCCCACTCTCACTGGTGAACAAAGAAACTTCCTTTTTGCCCAAGTAAGGTATGGCCAAACACAGAAGCTTAAACACAGTCCAGGTATCAGCTGGTATCTGAAACTGGACTTTTCTTGCTTAGTAAGGCAGGAAAATAGCAAGATTGTTTTTGTTTTTTTAAGAAAATAGTTAAAACAAATGCAAAAACACTTTTATAGCGCAGTAATGGCTGTCGCACTGGAGTGGGAAGCCAGTAACAGTTAAAATACAATTTGCAAAACAAAACGAATGAAATGCAGGCACAAATAAATGCAATTTCTGTGTAAAATGAGCATTCTGAGAAGCAATAAAAGCCAGAACATGAGTGTTTAGGTGGAAATAGCAATAAGCAGCAAGAGAAAACAAAAAAATAGTACTTAAGCACTCCAAAGTCTCTCCTTTTGTCTCTCTGCCATTGTCGGTCTCTGCAGGACACCTGGGCAGGCTCTGCTGAGCTTATACAAACACAAAAACCACGCAAATGCGTTTTTTTATACCAGAAAGATTAAAGAGATAGAAATTAGCCCAAAATGGCCAATAAAACTACAGTTTCTGGGCAGAAACCACTCCTCCAAGGGCAGGAAGGCTTTTCTGATCTCCCCACTCTCACTGGTGAACAAAGAAACTTCCTTTTTGCCCAAGTAAGGTATGGCCAAACACAGAAGCTTAAACACAGTCCAGGTATCAGCAGGTATCTGAAAATGGACTTTTCTAGCTTAGTAAGGCGGGAAAATAGCAAGAATTTTTTTTTTTTATTGTTTTAAATCTGGTGTTCTTTTAACATTTTTTTATGAATGTTGTTTATCTTTTGAAATTTATTTGTAATGTGTTAAAATAGATTAAAGAATTCATCAATTCATTAATTCATCCATTTTAATAAATGAACAAACTTACAAACTTCTTTTTTATGTCTTTAAATCTCTTTAAGGTATTGACAACATATATGTGACATAAGTAAGACCCGCTTAGCTGAAGCACTCATGGGTCTTAATTTTAAATTAAGAGTCTCACATGAAACATTTGGTCAGTCAGCCTAGAACACTTTCTTACTTTGGAATGTGAAGATTATTTTTTCTTCTACTCCTTTTAGAGTTTAGTATAAATGGTAACTTAGGCAAATTCCACCACTCAGGCTGAAGAGAATTACTTGCAGACAAATGGTATACTATTTATTATTGCCTCATTACTGATGACGTATATTGTGATTTAATTTGGGTTGGTTTATTACATGAAGGCTATGACATATATACATATCTAAACATTGCATTCTGTACTCAAGATGATGATGTTCTCATATATGTATGATACATATCATACTGATAAGAACATATAGAGGATATTGTTATTTTACTCATGATGATAATGATGATGTTCTCATATATATATATATATATATATAATACACATACTGATAAGAACATATAGAGGATATTATTTTACTCATGATGATGATGATGTTCTCATATATATATATATATATATATATATATATATATATATATATTAAGGTCTATATTAGATATTCAAAGTTCCGTAACTCCGATCACCTAATGGTCCAATCATTATGTTCGAAGTTGCAGAACTTCCAGTATCTAAAAAAAAAAATAACTACATGATGCACAAAACAAAAACTTGTTTTAAGCAGGGGGGCAAGCCCCCCCTGCACCCTCCACACACCGTACTACTTAAACATACCAACTCCGAGATCGCACCACATTGAAGTGCATGGAAATCTCCGCTTATGGAGATTTCCATTCAAACACTATAACTTTTACAAATTTGAACATATGGTCTCGACCATATGTGCTTCCATCTTGTGAAAGTTTGAGTATGTGATAGGAACCCTATATATATATATATATATATATATATATATATATATATATATATATAGGTCTATGACATTTCACTGAAAATCCATTTCACTGAAAATTCTGACATAGGGTCCAAATCGCCGAAAATAGTATTGACAGTGTATATGCCCTTTTCCCCAACTGTAGTGCAATCTCAGACTGAGAATATTAATGTAAGAGGGGTGGGGGCACAGCCCCCCACATTGGGGGGTGGGGGTGTAGCCCCCCACCTACTCAGGTTATAAACTATTTACTTACTCTTTTAATAGGGACTGGACAATATAAAACAATACTAGACAATATTAAACTGTACTGGGTGGGGGGCTATGCCCCCACACCCCCCGTTGTGGGGGCTTTGCCCCCGACACCCCCCTACTTTAATATTCTCACTCCGAGATCACACTACAGTTGGGGTAAAGGGCATATACATTGTCAGTAGTATTTTCGGCAAAATGGAATTTCGACGATTTGGATCCTATGTCAGAATTTTCGGTAAAATGACATTGATCTATATATATATATATATATATATATATATATATATATATATATATATATATATATATATATATTCACTTTATAAGCTCGAAATCAAATTTTAGAATCTCAATTCCATAAAGTGGAAAGGCTAAAAGAATGAACATCCAGAAGCGCAAAATTTAGAATCCCGACTTCTATACTAAACATACACTACACACATATGCACACTTTCCTCCCCAGAAACACACAACTCAGTCCTATGTACAAGGACCATATGCACCCCCCTACTTAAATATACTAACTCCAAAATCGCACTACATACACAAACACACAAAACACCACCACACAAGCTACATCCCCCTCACACACACACACACCACATTATCAAAACACACTCACACACACTATAACCCCATACCCAAAACCCTTAAAACATAAACACTTACCTGAATTCATGAACACAGCGCAATACCAGAACCGCTAATTCAACATCTCTGAAATGCGGGATTTTGAATTTCACACTTCTGGGTGTTGCCTGTTTTAGCCTTTCCACTTTATGGGCTCAAGATTCTGAAATTTAATATCGAGCTTATAAAGGGATTCTGTATATAGATATATATATATATATATATATATATATATATATATATATATAAATGATACATATCATACTGATAAAAACATACAGAGGATATTATTTTATTCATGATGATGTTCTCATAATATGTATCATACATATCATACTGATAAGAGCATATCGTTATTTTACTCACTATGTCTGTAAAATCAAAATATAATGTCTTAAAGAAGCTGCTGTTAGATATTGGTTAGTTCTATACACCTGGAGTGATGTCCATTCTTTCCACTAGAATACTATACAGCTATAAGCAAGTAACTTACACAGCCTGCGGCTGAATGACTGTATCTTAAAATGGAGATACTTACCTTACAAAATGCCCAGTACTCGCCAAGAAGTGCAAAGTCTTTAGCAAAGAGTAGTATGAAGAAATCATAATAAAAAGCTTCACTCAACAGTGGAAATACTTTATAGAGATACATAAGTATTTATAGGAAAATAAAGTCAGTCTAGGTTAAATTTTTGTGACAAAAGTGCTCGATTTAGGGATCCATCTTCAAAAATGTATTATATTGCTGATTTAAGAATTGTAAATCAAAGCCTAGTGTAAAAAGTGATAGAAACTCTGCTCTTTTGTGTAAAAGCCTGAATGAGTAACTCATAAAAAGTAACTGGTACCCAGCTGAATGAATAGTTTTCCAGAATAGATGAGTTGCACTTACTGAGTTCAGCTAGGAGCTTGCTGGGTTAAACACATCATCTGGCAGGTGCAACAACAGGTCATGGTAAGAGTGAGAATTATGAGCTTCTTTGTGGGACAGGGATCTGGGTCTGGGGCTATGAGCTAATTATGGCAGGTGGCTTATATGCTTTTGACTTTTGAATGGAGCAGGAATGTATACAATTTAAGTGATGACTTAGCGAGTCAGAAAATGAGTTTATTGAAGAACTTTTGGATATGCACAAGGAAAAAATCAGGTGCATCAGTCTTAAATCCACCATTTCTAAGGATTAAAGATGTGGAGCCAGTAGTGCTTGTACAATAGTGGCTAGCAGGTGGTCCTATCTTACAGGACCCTAGAGAAACAGCAATCCAATTTTTACTTTGCCTGTCAGTGATAGCGCTTCCTCTGAGATGTAGCAAACTTGTAGTGAAAATAATAAAGTTAAGTGGGTATGGAGGATGAAGCTCCCATTGTTCATAAAATCATTAGCTTACCTACTGCAGGTAAGTCAGGTTAAGCAACTGGGGAAAATGCAATTCAGAGACAGCCATGACCACTAGTCCTGTCACACTTGTGACAGTGGTATTGTTTTCCCTGAAGTCCCTTGCATCATGTTACCAAAGACACTCCATACTCACACACATACATTTAAAACACTACACACAAAGATGTGAGATTTGAGGCTGGATTGAAAAGGTGTCTGTTGGAGTAATAGTGGATGTAATACTATATCCACTATGTCTTCTTGACAAATCTAGACTCATATCACAGTAGAATGAAAACAGTCCCTACACATACACATTTCCTCGTACTTAATTCATGTCCACATAGACATGCTCACAGCATATACATGCGCATATACACACACATAAACGCACACACACATAAACACACACACACACACCAATACACACACACACACACACACACACACACACACACACACACACACACACACACACACACACATAAATGCACACACACATAAACACACACATACACACACACACACACACACACACACACACACACACACACACACACAAACGTACACACGCACACATAAACGTACACACACGCACACACGCACACACACACGCACACACGCACACACACACACACACACATAAACACACACACACACACACACACATAAACACACACGCACACACACACACACACACACACACACACACACACATAAACACACACACACAGACACACACACACACACACACACACACACACACACACACACACACACACACACACACACACACACACACACACACAGATACCTCACCCCATGATTTTGCTGAATTTACATGCACTGCATATGCTTTCATTGCAGTCAGTGGGTGTCTGCTTCTTTTGATGGTGTTAAATTTTTCCTCCACCAATGGAAATCTAAGCAGCTAAGTGATTTTGTAACATAAATCAGGAGCTGCTGGCATTTCCAGGGAATAGCCCATGGCTAATTTGCATTAACTGATCCTTCTGCAGTGCCTCATTACCATGCAGTTTAGCAAGCAGGAATGATGGTCTATTGGGAAACCTCAGTGACAGGATGGTCTATGAATTGTAAAGAGTTACCATGAGGAGGAAGCCACTCATGTTATGGCTTCACAATCACTGCAATCCTTTCTAAATCCTAGGGATTGTTTTCATTCTACTGTGATATTAGCCTTGATGTGTCAGGGAGACATAGTGGATCCAGAATTACATCCACTAATACTCTAACACAGTGTTTCTGAAATTGGTGTCCATACAATAAATTCTAGGGGTCCATGAGCTCATTTGCACCCACCTGGATTTCGGGCATTGTCTGTGACCGACCTTATAAATGAAAAAAGAAAAGTTGTCCCGCTCAGCCACAATTTATTAACAACAAAAAAAAAAAAGATAGAAACTTCCCTGTTTGTGGCTGAGCAGCTTCATTTTCACATTAGCTGCTAAGCAGCTGCTTGCTCTGAGTTTTTAGAGAGAAAGAGGATACAACTTCTGCATTTGTGGCTGACGCTGAGCAGCTGCCTACTTGCTCTGTGTTTTCTGCCAGCAGTTAGAACTCTGAGGGAAATGTAAACAACTGTACTGTTCCCTCCAAGTAAGACAGGTCCTGGATTTATTTTGGTCACTGTATGGGTATGCTTGCCAGCTAGTAGAAACTACTGCACAGCTGATTCAAATGATCTTGTTGAAAGACCGTGAAGGTATTTTTTTAAATCAAAGCTTGAATAAGAAGCGATGCCTGTTGACAGCGTAACTGTCAACTGTCCAGATTTTCACAAAATGTCCAGATTTTTTTTTGCCTTATTTGGTCTGTTTCTCACAAAATTGTGTTTTTCTTTCAAATCTATGGCAAATCACTAAGGACTGAAGTCAGAAAATAATGGCAGACATTTGAGCTTTAGACTTCATATGCTTCAGAAATTTCATACTAATGCAAATTGTTGTTCAATCAACTTTCTATGTTTGTAAGAGCAATATTTAAAATGTGTCCTTAGTTTTGGCCCTTTGGCCCTTTGTCCCCCCATTATGAAAGGCTTTGTCCATACTTCTTGCTCTGAAGAGGTTAAGAGGTGTATTTGTGTGTGTGTGTGTGTGTGTGTGTGTGTGTGTGTGTGTGTGTGTGTGTGTGTGTATATATACGAGGGAGGGAGGCAGATAGGTGTGTGTGTGTGACAGGGAAAGAAACAGGTGTGTGTAAGATGTAGGCGGCATACTCTTCAGCTATCGAGATTTTTGCAGAATATCCAGATTTTTGCCTCATATTTTTAGTCTGTTTCTATTAAAATTGTGTTTTTCTGGAAAATCCCTGGCAAATCATTGAGGACTGACGTCAAAAAATAATGGCAGACATTTTAGCTTTAGACTTCATATCCTTCAGAAAATTCCTACTAATGCAAAACTTGTTTTTCTTTTAACTTTCTAAATTTATAAGAGCAATATTTAAAATGCGTCCTTAGTTTTGGCCCTCTGCCCCCCCCCCCCATTATGACAGGCTTTTTTTGAGATTTCTTGTGCTGAAGAGGTTGAGAGGTATGGTGTGTGTGTTTGTGTGTGTGTGTGTGTGTGTGTGTGTGTGTGTGTGTGTGTGTGTGTGTGAGGAAAGGAGTGGTGTATGTGTATGTATAAGAGGGAGAAAAGCAGATCTGCGTGTGTACACACGCATGTGCTTTTGTGTGTGTGGGTGTGTGTGTATTAAAGTATTAGTTTAAGGGTATGCACACACAACAAAGTATTAGTTTAAGGGTATGCACACTTATGCAACCAGTGTATTGCACATTTTTATTTTTTTATATTTTTCCCATAACAGATTTGTCTTTCAATTGAATTGTACAAGTTACAGGTCACATTAAAGGTGGGAAATTTTTGAAATGATTTATTGTGATCTCAGTTTTTATATCACAAAAACCTGGCATTTTAACAGGCGTGTGTAAACTTTTTATATCCACTGTAAATATGTGCAAATTCTCTCAAAACTTAATATTTTCTAAAAAGGATCAGCTACAATGAAAAGTTTAAATATATTTATTAATAAATAATAAAGAACATAAAAATACTAAATTTGTTGGAGTATGCTCAACAAGGTATTAAGGTTGAAAGTAATTCTAATACAAATATGTAACATAAATATGGTATAAAATAAAGCTTGCTTAAATGTAGAAATAGAGTTTAGCAATATGTGATTAGCATCCATACTAAATTACTTTGGCTTGAAAAATAAGGAATTTGCTTAATGGACTTGTTCCGGCTTGAAAAATAAGGAATTTGCTTAATGGACTTGTTTTTTTACAGAATCCGCAAGAATGTATGCATTTCACACTGTCAGCAAGAAAGCTGACCTCTGACAGACTTAGCAAAAATGTAAAAAACAGGATGTATGCATTTTACATTGTCAGTAAAAAAGCTAACCTGCTTCCTTAAAGAATGGACAACAGGAAAACAATCTATACGTGTTTCTATCATATGCAACTGTTAAGCAAGGACGTTTGAATGGATATGCTTTCAAGTCAGCATTTTCACAAGATGTTTCCTTAAAAGACAATATCAGCATTGTTTCTCTACAGGATGAAAACATATTTTTCTGCAAACACCAGCAAACAGATGTTTTCATACAAAGACCAAAATAGAATACCAAGGAGAAAAACAGGATGTAAAAACACTGTAAAGTGACTGTAGCAGATAAAATTGTTAGAGGCATTTGTGTAGGAACACACTTGTTCCGAGATAATATTGTATCTCTCACATCTTCCATGCTGTTTGAGAAGTAAAGTAGCACAGTACTTGAAGCTGTAATGGTAGTTTGTGTGATTTGTTATAAAAAGCTATTTATTAGTTAATGCTCTTAAAGTGACAGAGTTTGGTGCTGCATCAGTGTACATTCTGTAAGTTTCTGTGGGCAGCAGACGGTGAATGCAATTATAACTAGACTTTGATTTCAGCAGAATCCAGCCAGCAAGACCTTAGTGTCTTAAGAAGACTTTGGATCCATCACAGTAAGCAGCACCTTGATCATTAATTTATATATTTACAGTAAACACCAGAGTTTCAATCACAGGAAATATTGAAAATAACACAGCTGGAAAGATTCACACAGTTACAGAAAAAACAATGCTTAACTATTGTCACTATATTTTCCTGACTAAGCTAAAGACTTACTGCTCCTTCTTTTTGAATAGAGCAAGGCAATATAATGTGGGTAAGTGGTCCTCGTTGTCAAATCCAATACTAAATACAGAATGCTGAGAGTAATCTCCTACTAATATCTAAACACTACATCTGGCTTACATAATGACATCACCCACATCTGGTCATCTGACTCTGTTTCCTGCACTATCCCCCATCAATGGAAGCCGCCAGGGTTTAACACCTATGTGCTACAACACATACTTAGACGTTTAGCTAAGTTTTATTACAGCATCTGGAAGCCATAAACCAATAAAACCATTCCACTCTTCCTACAGTAGCTACAACCTATTCTCTAGCACAGACATTGTGTCTCTGGTTCCATTCAAAACCGTGGAATAACATCTTTATGACTTAACCCATAGAGTAATTTAATTTCAGCTATATTTTAAAGTTTGAGATTAACATCTTCTCTTCCAGTCCTCTGTTACAACACATACATTTAATTAATTTAGAATAATACATGTACATTTCTTTTCCTTCCAACAGGGCACACTGTTGATACATTTTAACACAAGCATATCTCACAAATACATTTTCAGCACAAGCATCTGCACAAATCAGTTTGATATACAAATTACATAATTATTTACACAATTCCAGCTTGTTGTGCTGACATATGTTACACATCCACTGTCCCACTTCTCCTGGCATGGCTGGCAGTAATTTCTATCATCACACTTGTATTCAATGATTGCTGCTAAAACAGTTTCCATGTGACTCTTCTGTCAACCCCTTTACAAGATAAAATTAACATCTCATGAAAAATAGTACCTTCTCTATTTACTGAAATCTGCTACTATTATTCCCAGTCCCAAGTACTGTTAACTTAATTTCCCTGGATCATTTCAGACCGACATCAGTATGGTCATCATTTTCAAGCTCTTAGAAAAAGGCATCTCTGACCATTTGATACAATACCTAGGGCATCACTTTCTATCTTCTACCCTAAACAACATGGCTTTTGCAAAAGCTTTAGTATTTATACAACCCTTTTCTCACTTCACAACAATACATACAGCCAAATGGAGAATAGAATTGTAGAAAAACTATTTATTAGTTCAAACAATGCTTTGGATTCTGTATTCCACTAAAGATACTTCTGGTTTGTCTTCTACAACATAAGCTACAAACAATACCAGTAATAGTCATAAGATTATATCATCTGTGTAGCTCACCAAGCTATTTCTAATTCTAAATCTCTGCACTATAGGCTCTGAACTCTTCTTCACTTTGAATCCTTATGCCCTCATTTACTTTCTGTGTGACCTTGAGCAAGTAACTTAACCAGACATTGTTCCCAGGTTACCCCTGAAAAAGGATTGTGTCCAGTGGGTCTGCCTGGTTAACAATTGTGTATTGTTATTATTAGTCATAGTAGTAGCATTAGTATTAATACTATTATTATCTTCATCGACAGCATTATAAGTATCTTATTTACAAACAACTACATTCTCATCAAATGGCATTCCAGCCGTAATCCTCTGAATATACTCAATAATCACACCTAAGATCTGAGCACCATAGAGACTTGTCGAAAGCCTTTAGATTTAACTACTGCCAAACAGAACATGTATGCTGCTAGTTAATTCATATCAGAAGCAGTACAAGCAAGAAACAAAACACTTGATTTTGTGAATTGTATTTTATTGCATTTGACTTCATCAGGACATTATTTATGAGGTATATCTGCAGCTAGCTTACTCCAAATAAAATACATGCTGAGCTCTGTGTAAGCAAAGTTCAGCTTTCTCAACTTTAACTAACTGTATAGTGTGTAATTTTGTAACAGTCATGCAACCAGACCAACTACATTATGTCAGCCCTGAAAATGGGTTCTTGTTTTATGTAGTTTTGGCCAGAATATATAAACAGAAATATCCAGTAATAAATGCCTTTCATTCATGTCTGCAAAGATGCACAAGATAATACAATTGTGTGATATTTTTTTCTTGCTGTGTCACAGTGTTTGGTTCTTCAGTTTGATTTTTAACTCTACTGTCTTCCTTGCAGAATTTGTACATCCTCCCTGGGCTCACACGGGTTTTTGCTGGCCATTCTACTTTCCTCCCACATCACAAAGATATGCTGTAAGTGAAAATTTCCATTTCTGAATTGCCTGTACATATATGCTGTGTGACTGAATGGCTCCTCATTCGGGATTAGTAACTGCCTTGTGCCTAGGGAATGCCCTACTAGGGTCCAGCTCCCCTGTGATCATGAACTAGAGTAAGCAGGTAACTCTAAATGAATCAACAAATGAATGTGCACACACACCCGCGCGCGCACACACACACACACACAAACACACATTTATAGAAATGACTGGACTGACACAATTTTCACTGAGCTGATATGCTGAATTGCATTGCTGCTTTTGCCATTTATAGTCACACACATTTCCACAAGGATAACATCTCACTACTGGAGAATTTGCATAACTATGAATCTCTCAATTGAGCAATTCTGCACTACTAAGTTAAGCGACTTACAGCACAGGTATTCACAGAGAGGCACAGATTCCTCCTCCAACAGTGACACACACACACACACACACACACACACACACACACACACACACACACACACACACACACACACACATACATATACACACACACACACAAAACACTCAGTCATACCCTCATGTGCAACCACATACAGCTACTTACATACAGCTCACACTTCCACACACACAAAGCACTGGCAGAAACCTGACTATCATTTGAATTCCCCTTTGACAGCAGTAAAAGTAGCTGACATAAGCCATTATTTGACAGATACTTTTCCAGCTGTCAGACTGGTGGGGTGGGGGGGCATGGATCTGATTATTGTGGTGACCAACAGTGTTCAGAGATGAGTTACATATACAGACACACAAACACCCACAAACACACACAGTCATGCATGCGTGCTCACTCACACACACACACACACACACACACACACACACACAGTGTATGGGGGTCTATATCACTTTAGTGAAAAACCTAATTCTCGAACAACTATTTGTCTAACACTAACCATTGAAAACGTCACCCATCGAATGTGCATTTCCAAAGGAAAAAACTCTTGGCCAACCTACCCACCATCACAAAAATCACAAAATGTAAAACCCACCCAGGTGGGAGGGCTGCTCCTCCCACCCTACCCCTAACTAAATATACCAACTCTGAGATCACACTACAATGGGGAAAAGGGTAAATTCCCGATGATGGCCAATAGTTTTTTTCCCTTGGAAAAACCTAGATTAAATGCACATTTGATGGATAAAGTTTTTGACGGCTAGTGTTTCACAAATAGTTATTCGAGGATTAGATTTTTCACTAAAGTGATATAGACCCAGTGCATAAACACTCAACAACCATTATTTCCCTGAGTATACCAGTTATAGAACTTCTGAGGCAAAAATTATCCATCTCACATTACAGACACACACACAAACATACAAACACACAAACACACACACACACACACACACACACACACACACACACACACACACACACACACACACACACACACACACACACACACACACACACACACACACACACACACACACACTAGGCATTCTTGCACAGACCCTCACATTCACTACTACTTACTTGGATCAGTAATTTCCACACCTTAAAGCTGTTCTACTTCCTCTGTGCAGGTTACCCCAATTACATGCACGGTGCTTGCCTCTACCTAGTAGTGTATCCTTGCAGATTTTCTTCACTGCTGTTCTGGGTAAAGTGCAGACTATATGGCTTCAGTACTATTAAGTCTCCTAAGTGTGAACCTCATTGGACTACTTATGGTCTTCATTATCATAGGCCATCTTCTCAGATTACCACATTAGCATCTGGTAGTTTAACACTTGCTGTCTAATACTACACAACTGTTCAATTAGGTAACTGTATGGTTATGAATCAGGACAGGACTGCTCAGTACTCAAACCACACTGTGCAGCTTTGTATACTAGGTAACATCTATGAATCCTGACATACACGTATGATGACAGTCTAAAGCCTGTAATGTAGCATATTTTACATATTATATAGACTAGACCCCGTGTATTCTATTTAGACATTTTCCCTGTTATTTTATTGTATTTTTTGCTGGGATACTACTTCACATTGATTTTAACTGAATTCAGTAAATGTACAAATTGTTTATTGACAAGGGCATTGCTGTCTCTTGGGTAACGTTTTAGTATACTACTTTGGCAAGTTTTAATCTTTTTCTCTAATGTTTTGCAGCATAGTATAGAACCGTAGTGAGGGGTAGGTTGATATTTAGTTATGAGTTTAACTTACTGTTACTTTTTCTTAGTGTTTACAGTTTTGGGTCAGATTTGCTAGTAATGCTAGAGTCCAACAGGTTCATTGCAGCTTGCATTTTATTTTATTTTGATGCTTAATTTTTTTATTTTATTTGAATAAAAGATTTTGTTTCTGGGTTTTGATTTTGTCAGCTCAGTTGTTTTTGTGGTGTTTCTATAAATATATATATATATATATATATATATATATATATATATATATATATATGGGTTCCCTTTAAGTAAAGGTTCATAGGTTCATAGATTAGTACTAGGCTAATTGCCCTTGTGGGCCATTTTAAGCCTAGCCAGTTACCCCATGTGAGAATCAAACCTTGCACCTTATGTCTGCAAGGTGAACACCTTAACCATTCTGCCATCCTCCCACCCAAAATTTCAAAAAACTGAAATCCCGACTTTCAGTATTTCTAAATTATAATACCGAAGCCTTGAAATTCCAAAACACCAGAATCGCGAAATTCAAAATACCGAAGTTCGGAGCTTCTGGTGTTGCGGTATGTGAATGCATAGGTGTAAGTGTAGGTAAGTATGTATCAGTGTATTGGTTAGGGGCTTTTTTGTATGTTAGTATGTGTTCTGGCTGTGATGTGTGTGTGCAAGGGGCTGTGAAATGTGTGTGTGAGTTACCTTTGTGTGTGTGATTGTGAGATGAGTTAGTATATATAAGTAGGGAGGGTGGGGGCACAGGAGGGCTTGCCCCCCTGCTTGTCTATAGTGTAGGATTGTTTGTTTGGTTGTGGGGGGGAGATTGTGTGTATGTATATGTGTTTGGTGTATTTGCACTGTAGGCTCGTGATTTTAAATTTCACGGTTATGGTATTTTGGTATTTAAAGGTTTCGGCTATAGAATTTCGAAATACTGAAATTCGGGATTTCAGTATTTTGTGATTCTATAGTGAACCCATATATATATATATATATATATATATATATATATATATATATATATATATATGTAGACACACACGCACACACATATATATGATATGTATAGTTTTGTGTGTTTCTTTTTCCTTTTTCTACATCGCAGATTTCAATATTTTGAGTTTTCAATATATATAAATGCAAGTAAATTGAATAACAAATACTGAAATTAAAACAATGAATGGAACACATTACTGAAATGAAAAGTATCAATATATCAAAAGTGAATGTTAAACATTATAGTTAATGAGAAATATGAAAAATAAAATAATGAATGAAACATGTTACTGAAATTAAAATTATCATTATATAAAAAGTAAATGTTAGAAAGTTTGGTGTAGGCTTTCACCCTCATACCCATACTCAAATATAGTTACCCCAGCCCTAACCCTAAGTTTAGCCTTCAAGTCTAACCATAATGAAAATACCTTAACAGTAAACACAGTGGTGAAGCTAAAGCTAACTTTAACTCTAAACTTAGTCCACATCTATACTCACACGAGGAAAACCAACAATTGTGATTTCCCATTGCTGATACATTCACAGCTTTCCGCATTTGACCTTTCCTATTTGATATTCAGATTCTGGCATAGAGTGAGGCACTCAAAGATATATATATATATATATATATATATATATATATATATATATATATACATATATGTATATATATATATAATTGTTTAACACACAAAGAATAGAGCAATTTCATTTGAGATCAGTTACATCTAAAATACAAAACATTGTAAGAAGATAAAACCAGTAGTTTCACATTTGCAATCATAAATTAAATGAATAAAAATACCCCAGTAATAGTTAACAAAGACAGCTATCCATAGAACAACTCAAGCATACCTTGCAGACCCATATAGTTAAACCAATAGTATTCTAAAAACTACAAACACCTTACACTTCCTGAAACCAATATATTTCCTTCACTTTCTCTAATGTACTGTTTTTAAGCGAGTTTATGTTGGTGCACTAAAAAGTAAAAATGTCCTTCAGAAAGCATGGTTCACTTCCCTGAGAAAATACATACTTCAACCTGTGCAACTAATTCTGATACTTACTTTTTACATGGGTGGCTTCACTACTCATACCAGGAGACATGGGAGCTTGCGTTTATATTACCTCGTCGAAATTTTACTGCATCGAAACAATAAATGTTGAACACAATTGATTGATGCAGTAAAATATCAAACGAGGATAAAAAAACAAAAAAACAACAAAAAAAACTAAAGGACGTAGGCAGGGGGGTCCACCCACCGCTACTTAAATATACCAACTCCGAGACTGCACTACATTGAGGTAAACGGAAATCTCCCTAACGGAGATTTCCATTTACCTGGCTGATATTCTTCGCTTTCGATATTGTCATGCCGACAATATCAGATTCGATATTGTCAACTTGCAACAATATAATATAGACCCGGAGCTCTAACCCATCTCCCCTAGAAATTATATACATCAGTGCTATGATTGCACAAATGTGAAGAAATGCAAACCTCATGAATTATACTACAATCAACCTACTCAACTTACTACACAGCCAGAGCTTACCTAAACAATCTTGTCTTGGTTTGTGATTTACTGTGGAGCTGACTGGTAAGAGAAGTTTTATTTGAATTTATATATTATTTTATCACTGTTTTTGACCATTTGTGGGAAGGAAGGGATAGCTTGTAGACAAGATTTACTTTGATTTACATTTTGCTGTTTTACCTTTAATTTTCAATGTTGGTTGTTAGGAATGGATAGGTTTTAGAAAGGCAAGCTCTAGCCATCCTAAGGGGCCTAGTCAGCTATAAATTCACAAAGACCAAAGAAAATAAGGCTCACATTGTGACATACAGCCTGAAGGAGGTAAATCTAATAGGTGTAATACAACACTTCAAATAGTGCTGTAAAATCAGTCCATAGCAAAAGTCACTGAAACCACCAGGGATAAACATTAAAGCAGAATAAAATGGACTATATTGTTTAAACATAAAAAACTGTTAAACACTTTTGTCCTTAACTTATTGGACTTGATCAGAATTGTTTGAGTAAGAAGAGTAATCATTTAAATAATTTCTGTAACTTTTCTAAAAATCATGTCACCAATCATAGCAATAAACAAATTAATTAATTAATCAGTTAAATCAGTACAGCTCTTAAAGTACAAGGTACAGAATGCAATACATAGAATACATCCAAGTACATTTGTAGAAAACAGAGGCAAGCGGCAGGTGAAAATAAAGAAATCAAAATTGAATATGGAAGGAATGAAGAACATTACTGTAAGAAAAAAAGAAGAGAAAGACAGATGCTGACTGCATGGCTCAAGCTGTGATGTACAAAGCCAGCTGGATGAGAACTGTATGTGTGCAAATTTAACATGCAAAGGAAACAGTGGGATTAATAAGACTAATGGTAATGAAGATCATACCTTTGTATCAATTGACAGAGCAGATATTATTGTATTATAAGTTGAAGATTCTGCAGATGTGGTCAGAAAAAGCTATTCTTGTAAATGGAGATTCAATTATTACAGAAACTGATACTTACATTTGTAGAGAAGATAATGAACACTGAATAGTGTTATGCTTGCCAGGAGCAAGAATAGAAGATGTGTGACAAGCCTTGGAATGCCTTAGTGTAAAGAAATATGGATCAGTTTTTATTGAAGTTGGTACAAATGATCTCATCTGCAAGGACTCTCTGACTGTTAGTAGGAACTTACATCCCTCTTACATAGTATAGCTTGTACTGGTGTTAGGATGTATTTTTCACAAATCACATATAGAAAGGATAGTCAGGTCAATGTGAATGAAAAGTTTTTTTTGGGTAAATACCTACATGGAATAAAGGTCCTGTTTTAAACAATGGAACTGTGTAGTGCATCCAAGCCTAGTTTTGGGCACACGTGTTCAGACAGGATGGTGTGCATTTGTCAAGATCAGGGAAGATCATTTTTGCAGCCGATATTTGCAATATTTGACAAACACTAGGCAGGATTTTTGTCATGTCAAAAATTTAACAGTCTTTAAAGAATATGTTCTGTTACAAAGATTTTTTCAGGCCTGTAGAGAGGACTTTTACCACTAAGCCTGGCACGTATGGTTGTTTGAATTGTTCCTGCTGTTCTGATATTGTGGTTGGTTGCAGTGATAAGTTCAAACATCCTATTAGTGGTAAAGTTTATCAGTTTAATTTTTCTACCACTTGTGTTACATCTAATGTGGTGTACTTAGCTAATTGTGTGAAATGTATTGCATTCTATGTGGGTAAGACCACTAGAAAGCTAAAAGAACGCATCATTGAACACAAATCGGAGATTAGAAGGGCCATTGACAGTAGTGCCTTGTATAAACACATAGTTGATTCAGGTATTGATCATAGATTCTCCTTTAGAGTTATTGATGTAATACGGCCTCCTGCCAGAGGTGGTGATAGTGGTAATTTACTTGAATTAAAAGTGTATGAATGGATTCTTAGGTTGAACTCTGACCATTTTCCAGGTTTAAATAATATGATTACCTTGAAACCTGTTCTTGTTAAATTGCAACATACTAGGTTGCGATAATGTTATGTTTTTTAATGTTCTAATTTTCTAATTTTAATGATTTGTTTTATATACTTGTGGTCACATGATTTTTGGACTGCTGGTCATGTGACTTCAGTGACCTGTATTTAAACCATTTGGTTTTTAGATTTGTTTGTATTAGTATTGAGGAAGGATTTTATCCGAAAGCTTTGCTATTATAAAGTGTGTTTTTCTCAGTTTTGGTTGTTATTCATATTTCCTTGCAGCTTGTTCTTTTTTTAAAAATTTAACAGTTCACAGATAGCAACATTTGATGCATTTCTCATGGTTGTTAATGTTAGGAGCATTAATAATAAAGTTTTTTAATGGAAAATTTGCTACTTTTCCAAAAGATTGATGTTAGTATTGTTTGTGAAACATGGTTAAAGAACAATGACTAGAAACCGGTTCTGTCAGGTTACAAATGTTTTTACTGTAACAGACATTCTAACAAAAAAATCACTTGGCAGTGTTATGATAGGGATTACAGATAGTTATGAGACCTGTGATTATTACATGTTCAAAGATAACACCAATGCTACCATGTAATTGTGACAATAAAGACAATCCTGAAACATATAACAACTGTTGGAGTGTATAGACCACCAAAGTCAAGTGTTGATGACCTAGAGGAATTCATACATTTCCTGAAACACAGGAGCGAAGAATAACCTTAGCTGGGGACTTAAATTTACCATAAACAGACTAGAATAATATTGATTCAACAGCAATACTAAAGAAATTATTCACAACATACATTCAGGAGCAACAGTTACTTCAGATTGTAAAAAAAAAATACCAGGAAACAAAGCATACTAGACATTGAATGTGTTCCTAAAGAAATTACTGTTACTTCAAGTCAAGTTTTACCACCAGTGATGTGCAGTGATCATGGGGTTATAAAGGTTAATTTATTGCTAGATAATTCTGCCAAACTGAAATCTAAGTAAATGCACAGAAGGTTAATTACAGATTATATTGAAGCAAAATGGTCACTATGTAAAACTAACTGGATTGATGTGTTCAGTGGAAAAACTGCAGATGCAAAGTTTTGAAAGAGAAATTGTTTGAGTGCAAAAAAAAAAAAAAAAAAAATTAACATCAGGATCTAGACATACAACATAAAGAGAATATATTTCCATAAAAACAAGATGTCTGATGAAGGTGAGAGACAATAAATATAAGAAATGGAAGAGACGTCGAACTACTACTTTGAAAACTGAAATAAACAAGCTGGACAAAAAAATTAAGCATAGTGTGAGACAAGATCAAGAAAAATTTAAAACTTTGGTAATACGTGGTGTCGGTGTTTTGCAAGTTCGGTGATGTCATCTCATTCATTATGGTTTCGGGTAACTGGGTATTCGCACTTTTGAAGTAGAACCACATATATATCACTTGTGTATGTGTGTGCAAACCGACATCACAGACCACATCATCAAGATGAAATACACAGAAATCCACTTCATCGACAGACTGGATCACACCGTTTCCAGGGTAAGTATTCACTCAGTCAACAACACACAAAACTGAAACTACAACATTCTAAACCCACCCAGGTGGATGGCTACACCCCCATACCACCCTAACTAAATATATCAACTTCATGATCATACTACAGTTGGGAAAAGAGCAAAATTCATCTTCACAGCCAACAGGTTACTTACCCTGGGAAGATCTTTGTTAATCTGGTCTGTTGATGAAGTGGGTTTTCATGAATTTTGTCTTGGTGATGTGGTCTTTGATTATGTCAGGTTTGGATATTCTCAGGTAGACCCACACACACATACACACACACACACACACACACACATATATATAAATATATATATATATATATATATATATATATATATATATATATATATATATATATATATGCGTGTGTGTGTGTGTGTGTGTGTGTGTGTGTGTGTGTGTGTGTGTGTGTGTGTGTGTGTGTGTGCGTGTGTGTGTGTGTTTTGTGCCCCTGTTTACAAAAAACACACATACGAAATATATATATATATATATATATATATATATATATATATATATATATATATATATATAAAATTATGTGTGTGTGTATATATATATATATATATATATATATATATATATATATATATATATATATATATATATTTAGGTTTACACACCCCTGTTAAAATGCCAGGTTTTTGTGACATAAAAAATAAGACCACAATACTCATTTCAAAACTTTTCCCACCTTTAATGTGACCTATAACCTGTACAGTTCAATTGAAAAACAAACAAATCTGTTAGGGCAAAACATATAAAAAATAAAAAATGTACAATAAGCTGGTTACATAAGTGTGCACACCCTTAAACTAATACTTTGTTGAAGCACCTTTTGATTTAATTACAGCATTCAGTCTTTTTGGGTACCCACCGGCCATCAATTAAAGAGACTCTGATTAACTCCAAATAAAGTTTAGCTATACTGGTAGGATTTTCCTGACATTTACTCAGCTGCTTGCTACAGCAAAACGAAAGTTTGCAGAGATCTTACAAAGCATCAAAGAGAACTCATTGTTGAAAGGTATCAGTCAGGAGAAGGGTACCAAAAATTTCCACAGCATTGGATATACCATGGAACACAGTGAAGACAGCCATCAAAAAGTGCAGAAAATATGGGACAACAGTGACATTGCAAAGAACTCAACATCCGTCCAAAATTGATGAAAAGACAAGACGAAAACTGGTCAGGGAGGCTGCCAAGAGACCTACCACAACAATGAAGGAGCTGCAGGAATTTCTGATTGTGTACTACATGTAACAACAATCTCCCATATTCTCCATATGTCTGGACTATGGGGTACGGTTGCAAGACAGAAGCCTTTTCTTATACAGAAAACATCCAGGCCCAGCTAAAATTTGAAAACAATACATCAAGTCTCCCAAAAGCATGTGGGAAAATGTGTTATGGTCTGATGAAATCATGGCTGAACTTTTTGGCCACAATTCCAAAAGGTATGTTTGGTGCAAAAATAACACTTCACATCACCAAAAGCACACCACCCCCACGGTGAAGCATGGTGGTTGCAGTATCATGCTTTGGGGTTGCTTTACTTCAGCCGGAACCGGGGCTTTAGTGAAGGTGGAGGGAAATATGAACGGTTATAAATACCAGTCACTTTTGGCCCAAAACCTTCAGGCATCTGCTAGAAAGATGAAGAGGAATTCCACCTTTCAACATGACAATAACCCCAAGCATACATCCAAATCAACATAAAGAATGGCTTCACTAGAAGAAAATTAAAGTTTTGGAATGGCCCAGCCACAGCCCAGACCTAAATCCAGTAGAAAATCTGTGGGGTGACCTGAAGAGGGCTGTGCACAAGAGATGCCCTCGCAATCTGTCAGATTTGGAGTGCTTTTGCAAGGAAGAGTGGGCAAGAAGACTGAATGCTGTAATTAAATCAAAAGGTGCTTCAACAAAGTATTAGTTTAAGGGTGTGCATACTTACGCAATCAACTTAGCGTACGTTTTTTTTATTTTTTATATTTTCCCCCTAACAGATTTGTTTGTTTTTTAATTGAATTGTACAGGTTACAGGTCACATTAAAGATGGGAAAAGTTTTGAAATGATTTATTCTGGTCTCATTTTTTTATATCACAAAAACCTGGCATTTTAACAGGGGTATGTAAACTTTTTATATTCACTATATATCTATCTATCTATATCTATATATATATATATATATATATATATATATATATATATATATATATATATATATACACACACACACACACACATATGGATTCACTTTATAATCTCGAAATACTGAAATATCGAATTTCAGAATCTCAAGACTATAAAGCCGAAAACACACAAACCCAAAAACCAAAACTGCGAAATTCAAAACCGTGAACGACAGCAAAACACTACACTATACATACAAGCACAAATACACCTACCTCCCGACACTACAACAAAGCAAAACAACACACACAAACACAAACACAACAAAACAAACAGACACACACCTATCCTTCCTATAAGCAGGGGGGGCAAGCCCCCCTGCATCCCCCACACCCCCGCTACTTATATATACTAACTCCGAGGCCACACCAAACACTAAACACACATCACATACATATGAACACCACCACTCTCAACACTGACACACTCACACTCTTACCTTTCTACCCTAAACCCACACCTAACAGTCCCCAACACACTCACATACACACAAACCCTCCCCAAAACCCTTAAAAAACATAACACTTACCTAACGCGCCATCAGTACCGCGAGTTCGACATTTCCAGGTTCGATATTCTACAGTTTTGTGCAACTGCAGGTTGGTCTGGAAATACTGAAACTGACTTTTCAGTATTTCGAGATTCCAAAGGGAACCCATATATATATATATATATATATATATATATATATATATATATATATATATAGATAGATAGATATAGATATATATAGACACACACACACACACACACACACACACACACACACACACACACACACACACACACACACACACACACAGTTACATAGGTATACATATTTATGACATGCCATTAACAGCTTTAAAATCATTAGTTGAATTTCCTGCCTTCTGTTAAACCTCTCTTCTTGTCCTGAACCTCTGCATGTATTGTTCCCCAAAATTCCATTTATTTTATGTAATTTGCTCCTTCCCTTGTCTAAAGATACCATGTCCAATTATTTTATCTCCTTTACAGTACGCAGTACTTCAGTTATGTTTTTTTTTACATTTTTGATCTCCATTTTCTAGTAACTGCCTTTTGTCAGCCAGTTGCATTACACTTAGTAAGGTCTTACTTTTTCTTGGCAGCTCTTGTCCTATTTTTAGCTAAAACCTATAATTTCCTTTGTGACAATTTGAAGGGAGATCTTTATTTCACTTATTGCGCCATTAGAGACCCAGTTGTTCTGGTCGTTCTGTTTCAGGGCAGAATCTAATGTAATCCAGCACCTCCCAAACCTCTGGAATAAACTTCCTCTTCATGCAAAGCAGCACAACTCACTATGTTCCTTTAAACATTAACTAGATGACTGAATTTCCACAGAAAGGAGGTTCTGCAGCCTTGTAATACCTGTGAATCTATGTAACAGAAAAACACCAATGGGTGCTTGAATGATGGTGTCAGTTGTTGGCTCTCATCTTGCAAGAAATGAGTGTGCTGTGATTAGCAAAGAGTGCATACGGCCATTTTACTTAACTGGGTGAATCTTCACTGAGTTGAAACTAGGGGATATGTAG
Organism: Protopterus annectens; assembly: GCF_019279795.1. Taxonomy (NCBI): domain Eukaryota; kingdom Metazoa; phylum Chordata; order Ceratodontiformes; family Protopteridae; genus Protopterus; species Protopterus annectens. The sequence continues at coordinate 98,715,683 of NC_056730.1, read as the reverse complement.
GTGAAACGCTATCCTGATATAGTCACCCATGAAATGGTAGTGAGAATTCATCTGTTTGAATTAATATTTCCTCTTAGAAGTGACAGAAACATGATTAGCATTTAGGATATATAAGTAAACAAAGAAGCAGGAAGGAAGTGAAGTATATTAAGTGAAACAGAAGGAAGCAGGTTACACAATCAGAAAAAAATAGCATAAGCAGTGTAAAAGAAAGCCAGTCACATTATGAAAGAAATGAAAATGTTTATAAATAAATAGGGAATAAAAAATTAAACTGAAGTAGAATAAAGATAAAACACGGATGGGATAAGGGCATAAAAATTCTGAAAAGCTGTCTGGGCTTGCTAAATGAATACTTTCATTCATTATTAACAAAAGAAGAAAAGGTGAATTTACTAGAACCAGTCAGCTGTATGACGACTGTTGATCCCTGCACTTTCGTAGAGGAAAGGGTTCTGAAAACTATAAAAGTGTGTAATCAATGGGACCTGACGGGGTTTATCTAAGCACACTAAGAAAACCAGTAACAAGACCTGTGATTTATTCATTACCACTGTAATCAGTTACTGAAGGCAAGCAACATTCCTCAAGGCTGGTAAGGGCAAATTCGATTTGTCTTCCCAAGAATGTATGGAATCCAGAGACTGGAAATTCAATCTGTCAGTCAAACTTCATTTGTAGGGTAAGCAATGGAACTGCTGCTGCTGCTTAAAACCATTTATTAAAATATCTGGAAATGTACAGTGCACAGGACCCAAGGCAGTACGGTAATACCAACGTGTTCTAATACCATTTATACAGAGATAAGATGATCAGCTTTAACAATTGGCTTAAACTCTGGTGTCATTCAAAGGGGATCCAATGTCTGTCTGCCTGGGATGACATGCTGGACAAGCCACGCTGCTTCGCAAGGGACGGCTTGCACCTGTCACCCCTGGGATTCCGGATATTGGCAAAGGCTCTTGCCACCCCCATAGTGCCTTTTTAGGCAAGGCTCAAATTCTAAACCTACCACCCTAGAACACAAAAAGGAAAAAAACTAAGGGTAATGCTGCTCAATGCCAGAAGTCTAAATCTCAAAATGCACGCACATGAGGCCCTTCTCAGTATGGAGAACATCGATGTCTGTGCAGTGACAGAAACCTGGTTCAAGGCTCCTGAGAGCACCCCAGCACTATCAGGTTTTACCTCTTATCATGCGTTCCGGCCCCAAAATCCGGACAATACCAAGAAAGGAGGGGGGGTATCCATATTCATCAAAGACACCCACACCTCAAGACTGGTGGCAATGCACGATGCATCGGAGACCATCCAGGTGCAATTAACCATAGGCAAGACTGCTCTGCAAATTGTAGCATGTTACAGGCCACCCTCACAAACTCAGGAACCTCACATGGCCTTCCTGAAAACACTAGAGGATAAATGTATCACCAAACACCATCATACTAGGTGACTTCAATTACCCTAATATAGACTGGGAACACTACTCAAGCCCAAACACCCTAGCCCAAAAGTTCCTGGAATTCATAAACTCAAATGCCATGGAACAACTAGTCACCATCCCCACAAGAGGAGAAAACATACTTGATCTCATCATCACGAACATGGGAGCACAATGTTCAACACCGGAAGTATACCCTCACTGGTGAGATCAGATCACAAACTAGTCTCGCAGGAGCACCTCATAACTACCACACCTGAAATAAAAAAGACCACAGTAAAGAACTTCTCGAAAGCCGACTTCACACTTCTAAAGACTAGTGTGGTCTCCTTTAAGGCCCCCGAGCCGACGGAAAACAGTACTCAAGCCGCTGAATCACTTACAAATGCCTTCTACCAGCACCTGCAGGACTGCATGGATAAGGCAATCCCAAGCAAAACAAAGACTCTTTGTACCAAAGGCAAGCGTCCACTCTGGTGGACCCCAGCCATAAACAAACTCTACAACAAAAGGAGGAAGCTACTACAAGATAGAGCAAAATCCTTAAAAGGTAAGACACCCTTGATCACTATAAGTAAAAACTAAGAGCTCTCATAAAATCATCCAAAGCAAATTTTGAGAGAAAAATAGCTAAAGACTCAAAAGACAATCATAAGGCCTTCTTTAGCTATGTTAGAAACCTGGGAGGAAACTCCCAGATATGCTCAGAACTAGTTCAAAATGATGTGAAGATTACTGATCCTACAGACATTGCCAACATACTGGCTGACAGGTTCAGTGCAAACTTCTCCCCTCCCCAAAAGGAGAGATATCTATACCAAGCGATTGCAGCCCCCAAACATCTCCAACGCCCAAGTGAGAACTGCTCTCTCCAAAGCAAAAACACAGCATCCATGGGACCTGATGGTGTCCCCGGCTGTGTGCTCCACGAACTCAACGAGGAATTAAACCCACAGCTAGGACAGCTGTTTAATCATAGTCTTACCTCTGGATATGTACCCAGGAGTGGCGCACTGCAACTGTGGTCCCACTTCACAAAGGCGGTGCCTCCACCGACCCTGGAAATTACCGCCCATTAGCTTGACAAGCCTTATCTGCAAAGCCATGGAGAGGATCATAATGGACCTCATAAATAAAGACATAGGGAATTTGCAGACTTTGGATCCATCCCAGTTTGGCTTTGTCAAAGGCAGATCATGCCTTCTAAACTTGGTTGACTTTTCAAACAGTCACCAAAGCCATTGATGAGGGAAAGGCAGTCCATACAGCCTACCTCGATCTGGCAAAGGCCTTTGATACAATACCCCACTCGGGTATCATTGAAAAACTCATCAGCTTAAATGTTAACCCATACATCACAAGATGGGTTGCAAACTGGCTGAGTGACAGAACCCACAGGGTCAGAGTTGCTGGCGCCATGTCAGACTCAAAGCCTGTCACAAGTGGTGTACCACAGGGCTCAGTCCTGGGCCCACTCTTGTTTGGCATCTACTTTTCCAAGTACAAGCAAACACAGGAGGGTTATGGCTGACAAAGTTTGCAGATGACTGCAAACTGGCCATAGTAGAAAACACATCTGACACAGATATCCTTCAGAAGGGTCTCACAGAAATGGATAACTGGTGCCAGAGCCATGGCCTAAAGTTAAATGCCAAAAATGCATAGTCATACCCTTCGGGAAAAACAAGGTTACCCCTAGCTACCAAATAGGTGGCAATCCACTGAGTACAGAAGAAGTTATCAGGGACCTGGGGACCCAGGTTGATAGTAGTCTGTCATTCGACACCCATGTAGCTAAAGTAGTTAGGAAGACCTTCTACATTGCCTACCTTATCATGAAGGGATTCTCATCTAGATCAAGGGAGGTCATAGTCTCCCTATACTCATCACTCATCAGACCAATGATTGAGTACAATGCCCCATTCGGAATGTATCTGACCCGACACTTGCAGCAGCTGGAGAGGCCACAAAGTTCCTCACCAAAAGGATAAAGGGTCTCAAACATCTGTCCTATGCTGCCCGACTGAAAGAACTCCAGCTCTATTCAGTCGCCACCGCTTGCTCAGAGGTGACCTTTGCCTAACATACAAGGCCATGTCAAACCCAGATTTGATGAATATGCTTCACCTCAAAAATCTAGATCCGTCAGAGCCACAAGGGCGGAGACTTAAACCTCGACACGGCTATTAATAGGACGTGCCGGAGGGATAGATTCATCACCCAAAGACTCCCTATGCTGTGGAATAAAATCCCGGTATATGTGAGGCAGAGCACCTCGCTGGCCTTGTTCAAGAGAAATCTTGACCAATGGATGGGAGATCGCAGATATACCCCAGGGATTACCTCAGTGTCACTGCTCAACAGAGGCACAGCAAAATAATGGGTATAGTTCCCCATACTAAAGGGGTGGCGTAAGCCACAAAACTATGGGCTAGGCTTGTAAATGCCCTCGGGCAGATAGCCTAGTATGAACCTATGAACCTATGAACCTATGAACCTATTAAATGGGAATAAAGCTTTTATCTCACTGTGAAGGTGGAAGGCAAAGCGCTAGACAGTAAGATAGCAATTTTGTTTATTTTATTTCTGGATGCACAAAAGAAATGTGTGTATAATATAATTTTTCGTACGTCAGTGATGAATATATGGCCGTAAATAATATTACAAGTTCATAGGTTCATAGGTTGGTACTAGGCTATCGGCCCCAGGGCCTATACAAGCCTAGCCATAACAATTCCCTGGCTATTTCTTCCCACACTATTTACTTCCCTGGACCCCTGTCTAGCAGGGTGACTGACGTGATCTCCGGGGTGAATTTCCTTTCTCCCATCCAGTTATCAAGGTTCCTTTTGAAGACGGCCAAAGAGGCGCTCTGCTTGACATGTATGGGCAGTCTATTCCAGAGTCTGGGGAGTCTCTGGGTCAGGAACCTATCCCTCCAGCATGTTTTGTTTATTGTGATGACAAGGTTAAGATCCCTGGAGCGTGTGGCTCTGAGGGATTGGGATTTCTTTAAATGTAGCGTGTCCAACAGCTCTGGGTTTGAAATGGCCTTGTATGTTAAGAAGAGATCACCTCTGAGTAGACGATATGCAACAGAGTATAGCTGGAGATTTTTAAGGTTGTCAGCGTAGGGCATCTGCTTTAGGCCTGTGATTCTTTTAGTGAGGTATTTCTGCAGCCTTTCCAGTTGTTGCAGATGTCTTGAGAGGTACATACCAAATGGGGCATTGTATTCTGTAATGGGTCTAATGAGGGATGAGTACAGTGGTACAATGACCTCCTTTTTTCTGGATGAAAAGCCCTTAGTGATGAGGTGTGCCACATAGAAAGATTTCCTGACTGTTGTGGCGATGTGTTTATCGAAGGTGAGACCACTGTCCACCTATGTCCCTAAGTCTTTTATCACACTTTCGGTGTTTAGTGTACTGCCACCTATGTGGTAATTCACGGGTACATGTTTTTTCCCAAAGGGGATAACTATACATTTCTTGGCATTGAGCTTGAGCCCATGGCTGTGGCACCAAGCATCTGTTTCTGTAAGGCCCATTTGTAGAGTATCCACATCATTTGGGGATTCAATAATGGCTCCCAGTTTGCAGTCATCTGCAAACTTTGTTAGCCAGAGTCTCTTAGTGTTGGCTTGTACTTCAGAGAAGTAGATGTCAAACAAGAGCAGTCCCAGGACTGAACCCTGAGGTACTTCACTTGTCGCTTGTCTGGAACTGGATTTGGTGTTGGCTACTTTTACAGTGTGGGTTCTGGTGGTTATAGCAACCTGGAAATTAAAAAGTATGCTTTATTATGTTAAGTGTGCTGATTTCAGTTCACATATTTCAAAGTGAGGGCTATTTTGTGATGAACTATACTGAATGAAGATGGAATTTGGCACACATTCATATACTTTACTACACACACACACACACACACACACACACACACACACACACACACACACACACACACACACACACACACACACACACACACACACACCTAGGAAGCAGTAAGATTGTACAACCTATTAATGATATGATCTCCTTCCCCCAACACAAAATCATCTAATATCAGGAGAATTAAGGGTGCTGAGCAACAACAATGTACGCAACAACTGGTGGAGTCAGGCCAGAATTTAGTGTCCACTGTTATCAAGCTTACAGAAGAAAAATAAATATCCTCCGTGTGAATTATTCATACAGTTTTAAACAATGGGCAACTAAATTAATTAATCAATTGATATGGGGCGGCCGCGGTGGTGCAGTGGTTAGTGTTGTTGCCTCACAACAACAGGTTCTACAGTTAAATTTTCAGCTGGGGTGCTTTCTGTGCGGAGTCTGTATGTCCTCCCTCTGGTCATGTGGGTTTTCACCGGGTGTTCTGGTTTCTTCCCACATTCCAAAGATATTTTTGGGCACTCTAAATATGTTGTAGGTGTGGGTGTGTGTGTGAGTGAGTGGTACAGATAAACTACCACAGCAGGGCTAGCCACCTGGCATCATAAACCTTGGCTCAAGATGATTGTCACTGGTGAAGTGACACCCTGACCCAATGTGCAAAATGGGAAAAAGGGACTGAGGATGGATTTGGAAGATGAAGAAGAAGGAGGTAGTATACTGGTCATAAATGACCATCAACAGATACATCCATCAACCCTTTTTCCCAAATGGGGTCAAGGTGTCACTTCAACCATGACAATCAACTAAAGCCAAGGTTCACACGAGCAGGTGGCTAGCCATGTGCCACTGTGCTACATCCTACGTAAAATAGTTCATGACACGATAATAATGGTCTACCTCTTTTAAGAAGCTTACATTTCTCTATTTTCTCTATTATACATTTCTAGAAGCTTCAATGTAAGATTTAAAACTATAAATCATCAAATTAAAATGGAAATATTTAGAGATTATTTTATTTATTTTTTTTATTTTATATTTATTCAACTAAAATTCAGAAAGCAAAGAAGAAAATCTTAGGAATATTTAGTATCTGAATTAAATTATTACTCACCTCTCCTTTTATAAAGACAAGTAAGTCCCATAATTACTCACCTTTCCTTTTTATAAAGACAAATAAGTCCCAGAATTGCAAACAGCATGATTAATAGTCCAAGTGCTGCGCTTATAAAGATGACGTCTGTTTCATCTGTGTAAACAAGCAGAAGCAAAAAATGCTTTTATTCTTACTGGCAGCAACTGCAAATTAACAGCTTGAATCATATGCTTCTACAAAATGAACTCAAAATAAGTAGACAATGTTGTATAATACGGTATGGTTGGACTTTTTTATGATACACTGTATTTACTGGATTGCTGTTCTTGAAAGAGACCTACTACCAAACGTTTATAGTTACACCACAATCCTACATTTGTAATGAGAGACAACTTGTTTCATATAGTTGGAATGCATTATTTGAGCCTAGTCATCAGGGCGTTTTTTATTCTTACAAAGCTTAGTGCAATAAATCTCACTCAAAACCTAAATATGAAAATGCAAATGTACTCTCTGCAATTAGTAGTGCAAACAGATAAATTAAAGAGCACTCTAACATGATCCATATGTTTATTTCAGCATTTCTCAAGTAGTGAAGCTTGACCCTGTTATAGGGAGGCCAAACAAGCCTGAAAAATGTTACATACTTTTAATATTAACAAATTATTTTAATGTGGATTCACACTTAAAGCAGAAGGATGGCAGTCACTCACTATGGCCGGGATTCAGAGGACCAAAGCTGTGGATGTGGGGATTCCTCAGGTGCAATTCAGAGAAGAATTATAAGCATATCTTATGCACATACTATGCTGTGGCCTTTATTGTGCCTTGGTGGGGGCCTGTGATGAATTAAGTGCAACAGCACTGCAGAGATGTGGCATGAAGCCTAGTGGATCACAACATCTTGATCTGCACCACAGCTGCCAAGGCCACAGGACAGCACTTAACAACAAAGTATATATGTTATTCATTCTGCACATCAGTTTACAGGGAAGTACACATTACATGTTTCCGGGACAACAGAAGCTGTGGTATTCTGTGGTACAGCACGGAGACACAACATGTTTCATATGCAGGCATTTAAAAGATATATATATAACTATAGCTAATGTATGTGGAAAATGGATGCTGCTTAAAGTAACCATTTTATACGATAAAGCAAAGAGTGCAGTCTGCCATCTGAAGGCTGTCTTCTCTGTATGTGTCATTTTGCTCAGTTCCAGCAGGAACTGATGCCTATGTCTAACATTATAATTTGACTCCGCAACCTGCACTGTTGAAGAAGTGAAGAACATTCTGCTGCGGGATGGATGTCTGTGTATTACAACTGCAACAAACATTTGAGAGTGGTCTACCTCTTGTCTTACCATATGTCCATTGACAATACCCTATACCACTAATGCATACATTACTCTGCTCCTGATCCTGCAAGGGGGGGGTGTCAAAATATCAAACCTGATAATAATGGCCCCCAATAATTTGTATGGTTACCTATAAGAGTGATCCACTATGTAAATATGTTCTACCGATCTAGTGATGAGAATGCAGCCATGAATATATATATGAACCCACTTCTCATACAAGATCACACTGAATAGCAAAAAAGATCCATTAGATCTTTTAGATCCATTAGATCTTCGTAGTGTACAGTCTTAGCTTCCACCATGCAAAATAATGGAAGAAGAAGGGGCACTCCCACTGGAACTGATGTCAGTAGTGGAGTGATGCTGGACATTGATGCCTGTATACATTGCTGAAAGAGACTGAGGCTGTATTCACACCTGCACTTGGTACATTATTGTACAAGTTATAGCTCTATTGTAACAGATTCAGCAAAATATGATCCCATCTCTTGTTACCAGGATTACTGAATTTTTTTAAGAAAAAGGGCATATGACATTGAATGCTTGATCATTTTGCTTTCCTTGACGGTTATGCAGTGCTCATACTCCTGGCATTTAAAGTACCATTTGCCTCTCTGTGTTTCTAAAATTCTTCACATTTGATATACTATCATAGAGGTTCTCCTATTAATGTTTATCTTCTCATCTCCTGTAACTACATGCCGGGACTTGCTATGCATGACTCCCAGGAGCTTGATGTTGGTAGAACATCTCAGAAAACAGCTGATAATCCGTCATGTGAAAATGTATTAATCTCAAGGTTATCAGACACATGGCTAGCAAAAGGTACAGTAATAGTGTCCTGTTTTATCTCACAGGTGACAAATTTTATAATGCCAAATGTCAGTGTAACCAGTGAGTTTGTATTAGATTTTGGTATCACATGTTTAATAGACTGTACACTGATTTCAACATCTGAAAGGAAGCACTAAATTGTTCCTCCCTTGTAAACACTATTAATCATTTACTATCACCCAGGAGAGGATTACAAAAAGTAAGTAGCTTACACATTTCTCCTGCCCCATGTTCACAACCATATCACACAAGAAAAATGTCATCAATAGGGAAACAACAGTAATAATGTGCATCTGAAAGCTCGTTACTCTTTCCAAGATATATATTTTCTAAACATCAAACATAGACAGTGAGAAATTAGCTTAACAGAACCTCTTCTAAAACCTATATAGCCTAATGCAGGATTATGTCCCTCTGGGGACACCAAACATTATCATACAAGTGAAATAGTGATGCAGAAATTCAATTTGTAGCCTCACAGTAATTAATTAATTAATTGTACAGTTTTGTTCTTGGCTGTGATCTTGATGTGTAGAGTGTGTACGCCTTCCCTGTATCCATATGGGTTTGTACCAGGTACTTTGGTTTCCACCCTCTTTCTAAAGACTGCAGCAGGTGAAGTGGCTATCCTCCAAATGCTTAAGTGCGTGCGTGTGTGTGTGTGTGTGTGTGTGTGTGTGTGTGTGTGTGTGTGTGTGTGTGGGCATGTGCATGTGTATGTATATGTGTGCATGCAGTCTATGACAGACTGAAGCTCTATGCAGGATTGCTTTTTTGCCATGTACCCATTTAATGCCTGGATGGATTCTAGCTCCTTAGTCTCCTGAACTGCACAGGTGGATAACTGAAGAATGAATGAATGAATGATCAAAAAATGTCCAGATTTTTGCCTCACATTTTTGGCCTGATCCTTATAAAATCTGTGTTTTTCTGGTAAACCAATGATGATTAAAATTACTCAGTATTGATATTCTTTTGAGTTTCAGACTTCATATTCTTCAGAAAATGCATGCTAATGCATACGCATTTAATTTAGCAACTCTATGATTATAAAAGCAATATTTAAAAGTTGCCCCTGATTTTGGGGCTTTGTCCCCCTCAATAGTTTTAGCTTGTACAGGTTTCTTAGATGTTAAGAGGTATCAACAAACCCAGTAAAAATTATGCAAAAATCCACTATTGAGACAAAACAGCTAGTCTGATCAACTCCAGAAAGGATGCCAGAACTTACAAGGAGCCACAAAATTATTTACTTGATCTAAAAACTGGCTTTAAGCACAGGAATTCGCTATTTGCTTTTCGTTTGATACAAGCAGTCCAGACTTCTTCAGAGCATATTAAAATGGTCCCAAAAGCACAGTATAAATAACTATACCAATTGAAATTAATCAAACAAAATTAGATAATAGAATTGAATAATTGAAAATGCCTTTTAAGGAAATATTGTGCTGTAAACCTATGCTACATTTAAAGAAAAGTTTTTTCTTGCCATTCATATAACACAAAATGGAGGAAAAAATATATAAGATATATATATATATATATATATATATATATATATATATATAATTATACAATGACCCCACATTAATATTCCAAAACGTGGACGCTGATTGGCCAGCCCATTGTAAATTCCACAATATATCAACGGAAAAAAGGTCCGGTCGCCCGGACTTTTTTCCGTTGGTATAAAGTCCTCAAAATATATATTTTTAAATAAATAAAAAAAAAAAAAAAAAAAGAAAAAAAACGGAGCAACAGAGACTTTCTTTTCTCTGTTGCTTCCATTTCTAAGCATTGATGTACTGGGTATGCATGGGACGGAAGGCCCATACGCATGCTCAGTACATCAAAACAGGGAAGCAGTATACCACAACCAGCGGAAGAACAGTAATGCACCATTATACAAAGACTTTATTTAAGAAAAGTAAGTTTTTTTTTTTCTTAAATAATGTCATTGTATAACAGCAATAACCGATTCTGTGGTTGTGATATATTGAAATTTACCCATGGTTGGCTTTATTTAATCACTTGGGCTTCGCCCTCATGATTAAACCACACCAACCATGGGTAAATCTTCAATATACCAAACCACGTCGTCGGTTATTGCTTTAATATTTAATATATAAGAAATATATAGAAATATGACAGTAAGTACCAGTGTGAAAGTATATAAAAAGTATATAAAAATGCAAACAGCTTTATAAAACGTTTAAAATATAAACCTTGCTGAATAAGGCTAGGTCATAGTTTAAGAACTTTTTTTTCTTGAGTATTGGTACTGCCGTTGTTGGACCCTAGGGGTTAATAAGACTTTTTCTAAAATAGAGAATAGGAAACACTTAAAATCTTTGCAATGGATAGACTGTCCGTAAAGTACATTATTTTCATTTTGTTTGGAAATATCATAATAGTGTTCGCAGATGCATTTAAGTATCTCTCAGGTTTGCCCACATAAAATGCTGGGCAGGTGGAACAAACCACCAAATAAAGAAGTCCCTTAGTAAAACAGTTACCATCCTGAATATAGATAGTAGAATCGAGGTTGTTGTGTAAGGAGAGGCATTTCCTATCAAAGATGTACTTACATCCATTGCATCTACCACACTTGTTAGTTCCGTTTAAACTTTTCAGAAAAGAAACAGAAAAAGGAAAATGAAATAAATAGAACAATGACAATCAGAGCACTCGGTTGTGCTAGGCATAGGCACAAACATGCTAACAGTGCTAACAGTGCAGTCACATAGTTTTCACAATTTGTTTTCTCGTACAGTTTACCGATGCTGATATTCTACTATGGCAAGCCAGCTCTTGCTCCACAAGTTTTAAACACAGTTTAAACAGCAGCCTCCACAATAACAATATCTGAAGTTTTGAGACTGTCGACACCCAACACATCGAAACACTGCAGTCATACAGTAGCAAATACGGAAGAATGAAAAAGTAAGGCTAATATATGAATATAAAGAATATACATTACATATAAAACATTTTTTAAAAAGTGTTAAGAAAAAGTAGGCAACTTTAATAACCCCTTATTATTTTCAGGAAGTGCACTGTGAGCTTTTACATCCATTTACATTCATCTGAGCCATCGCTAACTCACACAGATGGGACATTGGTTTAGCACCTCATATAAAGGATGGTACCTCAGGAGTGCAGTATCTCCTTATGCTGCAGTGCAGTACTAGTACTGCAGTGCAGTACTAGTACTGCAAAAAAAATCCAAGTACTTGGTGTGAGAATAGAACCCACACTCATTTTATCTTCTAGCATCTAAGAACAGTGCACTTCCTGCTAAGCCACTGACACTGCTAAAAGTGCTTCAGTGTTCCACATAGATGAGCAACTACAACTGCCAAAGCAGTACTGCCACAGGAAAATAGTGACTGTGGAAACTGTGACAGTGAAAAAAACTACAAAGGGAGGCTCAAATCATTCCTCCAAGAAAAGTTGTACTGCAGCAAGAGCTACTCCAAAAGAAATATTATGGACCAAATTCAGAAAACTGCATTGTGGTAAGCTGGTCTGTGAGACAAGCAAGGTGTGTGAGAAAAAAAAACAACACAACACAGCTAGAAGAAATAACATACTCAGCCATGTTATATACTAATAACCTTATAATGAACTGCACATATGATAATGACACAAAACAATATGTGCGAGTGATTCAAAAACATTTAAAAGTTGTTCAATTCTGCTGCACCCCACTTTTAGCTTTGTACATGGCCATATGTTTATGTTGAAGCAGAGTAATGTAGTATATGAAGTTAATGGTTGCTACAAATCTTGTAAACATATATCTGCAAGAGGCTCTTATGGCAGCTGTTGTGGCTAAAGGCACATGACATCAGTACTCAAGACTGTGATTAACATTTCATACCCTCAGTGGCAATGACAATGACATAGTGTACCACTACTGTGTGAACAGGGTCACCATACAACAAATTGTGGACATGTGTGGACCTTGTCTGCAGCCTTGTGGGAGTCATGACATATCTATCCTAGTGGATACAAAGGGATGTGTGGCTTCATGTATATTAGCTGACGTACTATTGACAGAGTTGGTGGTATCACAGGCATTTGCATTGAGAATATTCCATCACATTCTCAATGACATTCTTCTACATTTGGGGGAGCATAATGGTTCCCACATACCCCAGAGGAGGCAGCCAACATCATGGGAGAATTCTATGTTATAGCCCATTTCCATGAAGCACTGGGGGGCCATAGGGCCATAGATTATACTCACACTGAAATTAAGGCCCTACTTGGTGAACTGAGAAGGAGATATGTGAACTGCAAACGGTATCACTCCTCTATCTTCCAGGTCATCTGTAATGTACAGGGTATCATCTACAACGTGTGGACATGACACCCAGGTAGTGTTCACAGTTCCCATGGCACACATCTGATCTTTATCAATGGTTTGTGAGGGGTGACTTCTCCTGGGGCATCTTTTGGTTGAAGCTGGATATATCCTGGGACCATGACTCATGACACCAATTAGAAATCCACATAATCAAACACAAGAACTCAGTACTGCAAACCACCCTTATACAGCACATGTGAGGGCGCATATGACCCTACCATGTATGCAATCACAATGACCACGTGTGCTGTGTCATATAATATTATAGTTAGGAAGACATTGCAACTGCATAGGTTCTTTCAGGGACCACAGTTCTCAGCACCACAGACAACTGCAGCTGAGACAGTTGAGAAGACAGAGAAGGAATCATCAACATGAGATGACCATGCCTAAAGGAGGCAGGCATACTATACCTAGAAAATAGGCGGCAGATTGCACATACCTTTGCAACATAACTAAACAAGAGTTAAGCAGATACACAGCAGCAAAAGTGATGCATGTAAGAATACCAGACTGTGCTTACTCACTCATAAGCTGGCCATACTGTGCATTAGACAGTGGCAACCCAAGTAACATTGTACAAAGGCAGGGCTTAGTTATCATCATCATCTGACAGATGGACAAGGGAGTACAGCAGTTCATGCCTTTCACTGGTAAGTGTGTGAGTGCGTAGGTGAAGTAACAGCAAAATGTGTGTCTGTGGGTAGTGTAATAACTGGAATGGATGGTAGTTAACATGTACAAGGTCCAAGGTTGTTGGATTTGTGGGATGTGCTGGGGACTGTGGGTGATGTGTGTGTGTGTGTGGGGGGGGTGGGGTGGGCGTGTGTTTGCAAGGATCCAGCCTCACCAAGTAGTGCAGCACTGTGCCTGGACTTACCAGACAAGTGCAGGACTTGCACGACTAAGGTTCATCTTCCTATTCATACTCCCAGCCATGACAGCTGGCTGTCCTACTATTAGGTTTTACTGTATCAATATCAACATAGATAAGAATGCAATAATCAAATGTTTTTGTACTTCTCTTCCCCCACCATCTTTGTTGCTATACTTTCTCATTTTTACATTTGTAGGGATATTTTTTTTTGTTTCTGTCCATTTCTGTTACTATTATATGCAGCAATACCATAACCTGCACTTAACCCACTGGCAAGGCCTGTTGTCCCCCCTACAGGTGGCAGCAGTAGTGCCACTAACATCAGAGGCCCCTAGCACATCTGGATCCCAGCCTGCTACAGTTGTCACTGCACTTTCTGCCATACCTGCACCACCTGCCTCAGGTAACCCTGCACCAGAGGGTGGTACAATGTACCTTCCAGTAACAGTGCAAGTGAAGGTGCCACTTTTGTCACCCACCAGGAGCTGGTATAGCTTGTAGGGGGAGATAACAGACAGGAGTTTGGATGCCCACATTGGCTGCATGGATACCATTCTCTGATGGCTCATTCTTTTGCGTTCCTTCCAATCACTAACTCCACTTTCCGAGGCAGGACATAGTGGTAATCTCTCACTGTGCCTAAACTGGCAGAGATTGCATCTTTGAACACCCACTCTCCTCCAAAACAATGTTCTCCTCCCTTTTGTGACTATGCCCACCTTTGTATGTTGTACAATTCTCCCTTTGCCATTGTCTTCCCTATGGCTATCCAATGTCTCCTTTGCCATTGTCTTACCCATTCCTGATTGTGATACCCTATATTCTGTTAGTCATGTGTGCTTATGTAAAGACATAAAACATTTTTTTGTTTTTAATTTTTTATTAAGTTTTGGAAGTTTCAAAACTTCAATCTTATGGTCTCATCTGTTTGAAGTTCGAATTTTTGAAACTTCGAGTTTCTGAAGTAGATCTCTCTCTCTCTCTCTCTCTCTATATATATATATATATATATATACATATATATATATATATATATATATATATATATATATATATAGTTAGATATAGATAAAGAAATAGACCGACAAGTATTATTGGCAACAAAATGGGATATTCCCCTTCCCCACTATAGTGCGACCCTGGAGTTAGAATATATAGTTGGGGGGGGTACTTACTTTTGTTTTATTAAGCAATATTAAAGCAAAACTAAACAATATAATATGAAATTAAGTGGGGGGCTTCACCCCCCACACCCCCCATTGTGGGGGGCTGTGCCACCCACACCCCCCAACTATATTTTCTAACTGCAGGGTCACACTACAGTGGGGAAGGGGGCATATCCCATTTTCTTGCCAATAATACTTGTCGATCAAATGAAGTGTTGGTCAAATGAAGTGTTGGTCAAATGAAGTGTCGGTCAAATAAAAATTCGGTCATTTGGTCTCCAGCAAATGGGTGTCGGTCAATCGGAAGTTAGAGCAAATGAAGTAGATCCATACAGATAGATAGACAGATATATACACACACACACACACACATACACACACACACACACACACGCACGCACACACACACACACACACACACATGCACACACACACACACACACACACACACACACACACACACACACACACACACACACACACACACACACACACACACACACACACATATATACATCATTCACAAATAGCATAATACCACTGAACTGGATATTTTATATATTTTAGCACCATCATGACCTGGAATGAAGAAGATATTAAAATGATGCCAACCTTCACTAATAGTAGTTTGACTGATAACTGTCTCAAGTGCTCAGCAATACATCAGCATCAAGATATTAGCTGAAGCAATAACAGGCATCTACTATCTTTCCCCTGAAAGCTGCCCAAATTCCAGTCACTACTTCCAAGCTAAGCAACTGAAAACATGCATCTTCTCTAATAGGGACAAACCATTTTAGGAACATTTAGCTTTGAAACTATAACACAGACATTTGCTGCAACCATGTCATAGGTCATTACTGACAAATATTCACACAAAACAAGGGCATTTACATTATCTAAAAATATGAGCAAGAAAGCAAGTTGTTCAGCCTCTCATTATTCTCAAAATGAGTAGCAGTATTTTACAAGCAAATACCCAGTAATTTTGTAAATAAACAAAAATAAAAAGTCCTAAATTTAAAATAAGCATGTAGCTAGTTCCTTTATAAAGCAAACAATTTAATGTCTTACACCAAAATACAATCAAATAATAATGTCTGAGAAGCATAAAATTATTTGGAACACAATGACCTACCATTTTGGTTAATGCTTAAATGGGGCATACAGATAATAAAATGAATTGGACAATTACTGATGGCTTTAATTTTGGCAATACTACAGACGACAGCCAAAGATTAGGTACAAGCAAGTGACACTAACATACTGGTCATTTTTTGAGTGTTAGGAGATAGTGAGCACTCCTTAATTAAGAACAAGCAAGTGATACCAGCATATTTGGTTATTTCTGAGTGTTATAGCATAAATAAAACATGAAATGTGAAGAAAGAGAGGAGGATGACAGTCAGAGGCCACTGTTAACTCACCTATCGTGGGTGGGGTGGGGTGTTGTGGCTTGACACCTGGATGGCATACCGTAGGAATACTAGGTGTTACACCCACAGATCACAGCTGCCACAGTGCAGATGTGTGTAGAGGCACACTCTCATAGCAGGCAGGAGGCAGCACTCAACAGAGCTCATGTAGTCACTGCAAGGCTGGTGTGGTGCTCCACTATGGGAGGAGTAGGCCTTTCCACAGAACCAGTAAGTTGAACTGCTCCCTACCAAATGGTTCTCACAGCTAATTACCTTATTATAAAAGTAAGGGATATGTTTTACATTATGCTAAAACTGAAATGTGTTTGACAAACTCAGCTGTAAAATTGTCTTTTGCTATTTTCTCACTGAATTCAGGAATTGTTTAAAGCTTCAAGCAAGAAGACAAGGCCTACAAAGAACTGCTCACTCTATCATCTATCTGTCTATCTATCTATCTATCTATCTATCTATCTATCTATCTATCTATCTATCTAGTTATCTGTTTATCGCATTTGTTAACTCTGTAATTGAACTTGCCAACGAGAGATACATTGTGTTTTGCTTGAAATATTGTTTCAAGTATGAAGGCAGAAACCTACAAAGAACTATTTTCTTAAAAAAATGCATAAGGGACTAGTTTTGTATTTGTTTTGTGAGTGAACTAATTCATTTTATTTTGAGCTTTGGTTTACTGGGCTCTAGTAAAAAAAAGCATTTCTGGCTTGCAGGGTAAATGATTGCAGGATTCTGCTTGACACATGAATCTTTTCTCACATTTGGTGGTTCCCCTGAGGTCAAAAGGATATAGTCCATTATAAATAACTGTTGTAGAGACAATATACCTCACCCTTGTTTTTTCTGCAATTTTACCAAGTAAGTAGCAAAGAATTTTCCTGAAATAAAATGTAGACTATGACTTGGAGTCAACAAAATCTGTATGCTTAAGAAAAAAGTACCGTTATTATGCGACAGAGAATGATTGCTCAGTAGGAGACCAGTCAAACCTTGCAAGAGATTAACCAAAATATACCAACTCTTCTCATAACAAACAGAAGAGCAACAGACTCACGCAGTACCTGCAGGAGGAAGTTATGACCCTACCTGAAGTTCAGGGACATATCCAGGCAGTTCCCCATCTCAGACATCAACCATTTGAGTAAGTAATTTCTTGCATAAAATTGATTCCAACTGATGATATACAGGCTTACTGTTACCCTTTGAAATGTCAGAGTGGGAAGGATGGCTGTCAAACGAACAGGGCAGGCCAACAGCTCCCTTTCTTAGTGGACTCTGAACAGGATCAAGCCAACGACTATTAAAATGTTGTTAAATGAAAAGCCTCTATCTGAGCTTGAGTCACCTGCAATATAATGAGGTCTTTATACCTCCATGTCATGGAACTGGCTGTAAGGAGGATGTAACCTTGTCAAAAACTGGGTCAGAATATAGTGAAGGAGAGAAAGCTCCTTCCATTATAAAGGCTAAGCACAGGGATGGACTCTGGGTGATCTGGAGCTACAGCTACCATGCATTTTTCCCTCCACTTTACTGTAAGCAAACCTGGAGTGATGCAGCATGTGACATAGGCTCAAGACACAGAAAAACAGGGCCATGGAATGCTTACTAACTTCCCAATAATCATACTATTATTTGAAAGTAGAATGCCCTAATAGAATGTGAATGGTTACCACTTTGTTATTATTTCAATAAAAGCAGACAAATTAACTTTTATTAAAGAGGGATATTCACTTCATCAACCTAAATAAATTTACTTGGATATATAGCATGTAATCTCAGAAGCAGGGAATTAAGGAAATCAATGTGATAAACAAAGTGTTGCAATCCCATACCTGGTAATTTTCAGTAAAGTATGGGAATTCAATTTGTTCAGAATTTAAGAAGTTTTATACTCCACCAAACCATTAGATATGAAATTACCTACCCACCTCACTCTGGATAATTGTTAAATTTCCTCAGGCTGAGCTGCAGGGAGGTACATGCAACAGAGCCACCCATCCATTCTTTTAACTAGTGCTCTCACCATTTTAAGTAACTTAGTAATTGTTTTGTGGCTTAGAAGTAACAGGTGTGTGAAGATGCAAGTTAAAAAGTATTTAAATGTAGATGAGTAAGCTGAATATAGAGTGGGGTGACTGTTTATATTTCACCTGTTTTTCATACTTTTCGCTAAAAAGTAGAACTGCTGCTTTCATGTAAAAAAGAGAATTGCTGGTGTTCCGTGTACAAAACTGGCAGATTGCTTTCACTGAGATTTTACTGTTTTACTGTTGAAAATTTAAACTGCTTGAGATGGCTGAAATTGTGTGAGGCATTTGTTGAAGTTAGTGGAACTTCTTGAACTTGTATGAATAACTGTGGTTTTGTATATTTGCAGCTGTTCTGTGAACTGAAGTCTTGAAACAAGTGAAACAAAGACAAATGTTTTATCTCAACTTGTCTCATCATAAATATAAAGAATTTATGTATGTTCTTCCTAAGACTAAACTTAGTTTAACTGACAGTAGGCTGTCACCACAAACTATGAACTGCTAAATTGTATTTCGCTGCTTTCTCATTAAACTAACAGGTTGGTTGTTGATTGCTTCATGTAATAAGACAGAAACATAAAAAGAGCTATTTTTTTCCTAGAAAGACTGCATGAAGTACTGCTGTTTGTATATTTTGAGTGAAGAAACTCATTTTAGTTTCAGTTTTTATTTGCTGTATTTCAGCAAAAGCCCATTTTTAACTCCAACTAAAAGGATTGTTTGTGTTTTGCTTGACAAGTTAAGGCAAGAGTATCATAACAGGTTAAAGGGAACAGACCATTAGGAGACTAGTGAGGCACAGAATAATGAAAGCAAATCAATGTAACCCTTCTTTAAATGAGATTAGTCAGTGCAAAAATGTCAGCAGATCCAAATGTAGATCCAAATGCAGGTTCACAAAAAGGACATTGCAGTCACACTGTGAATTCTAATACAATGAACATTTATTGGTCTATAACTATATGATAAAAAAAAAAAAAACTATAAACTTACTCCAGCACTTCATACCACAGCAACACTACTTGATGATAAGTGAAGAGTTCTGAAACATTAGCATTGGCATGAAATTACATTTCTAAAACCTACATGTAACAGAATGCATTCACTTGGTGATTAAATGTATAAAGGCATATAATACAACTTCATCTAATGCATGAGTCTAAATTTGGGGAATAGTATAAATTTAGTAACAGAAACTTTTTTCTTCATGATAATATATATACATGATTTTTTGCTTCTAGTGTAATGATAAATCAGTAAGTATATATTCTGTACATTTCTGCATTCCCTAAAATAAGACAAAGTCATATATCCACCCCTAATGGAAACCATATATAACATGTCAGAACATGTTAGCAGAATGTGTGTGAAGCCCTCTTTTTGGTACTATGTTTTTTTTCCATTTAAGACATGTTAACAAAGCTTGCATGAACTGCCAACTGAATATGGGGCAGAAAGTTGTATAAGACCTCGATTCTAGTCTTAGAATTTCAATGTAGTTCAGTCTTGAACTTTACATCATAATATTACCTCCCTACGCACATACTGTTTTCATAATGCCAAGTCTGCAGTCAGAAAAATATTCAGTTGCCTTTGAAAATATATCTGACTATATACTGATATAGTCTCAACTTGGAAAATAAATATTCTGGACATGTGCTGCATTTATCCCACTGGGAAGAAGTCATATATTCATGTCTAATGCAAAACAGGTATAATGTCAGACTGTTACTGTGAAAGGCCTATTAAATTTGACACAAAGTATCCAAATATAAAAAGGAACTATGCCAGCCTGACTTTGACAGGTCTTAAAATGCTTTCACGACTGACAAGAGGATACTCAAGAAAATGAAGCATGTAAGACTGGATTGCCATTTTACCCTCAAGGGATTTCAGGTTAGCTAAATGCTGAGTTTCACCTTAGCACCTTGTCTTTGTCAACGCATCTAGTTTTATAGATGCAGGGTCTACAGTCACAAAATTCTGAATTTTCTGGTATAGAATTTATTTTTTACTTCTGATGCAGTAAATGCAGTAATATTCAATTACAACATGCACCTAAGACTTCCATTCCACTCTTATGAATTTATTGTACTTTAGTGTCTAATTTGACCACAGTACAATGTGGGTTTCAGTACAAGAGGATTTGTTATGACATGTTACCAGTGAGAACAGAAACTGATGTTTTATAATTTTCTGGAATGTATAATATATATATATATATATATATATATATATATATATATATATATGTGTGTGTGTGTGTGTGTGTGTGTGTGTGTGTGCGCGCACACGTGTGTGTGTGTATGTGTGTGTGTGTGTGTGTGTGTGTGTATATATATATATATATATATATATATATATATATATATCAGGTCAACACAACAAATTTGACACATATGCTGCATTCTTCAGTTTGAGCAGAAGACATATGCCTTCCCTTGAGATTTTATTGTGCATTGCACTGTGCCAGGCTGTAACAGTGAAATGATTGTGCATACTTACATTTATGAATCAGTATCTCAAACCTCTTTCAGAGCATTTGACAAAGATTTTATGGGATTATTATTGGATATTCAGATATGTAATGCACATCTCAATGCTAGTCTGACCTAAGGAATTTAAGTGAAGCTCATTCCTGATATCTGCTGTAATGTATTACTTTTCTTAAAAGATGGAACTTTGACTATGACATACCTGTAGTGACAGAAGCATTGTCTTATATAATTCATAGGTTCATAACCGTACAGTCCAACCTAATTGTGTTCCTTTGTATCTTAGGCAATTATTAGGAGTGGGTATATTAGTTAGGAAGTTTTTAGAGTTTATGTTGGGGGATGTTAGGTTTGGCATTACTGTCTGTCTCTGTTTATCAGAGACATGGGAGTCAGATCTGGAGTGAATTTCTGATTTCCCATCCATTGGTCAAGGTTACACTTAAATAAGATTAGGCATGGACACATCTTTACATGGATGGGGAGCCTTTTCAGAGCATGTGGGTCTGCTGAGGCACATATCTGTTTTACCAACATGTCTTATTTATGTCAGAAACAAAAATTTAAATCCTTGGCTCTAGTGGTTCTGATGCACTTCATTTTGCAGATGTGTAAAAGGTCCATCAGAGCTAGATTCAAGGAAGTCTTGTATACCAGTCATAGATCACCTCTCAGTAACTTGAAGGAGACAAAATATAGAGACAGGAATGTAAGGCAATCCATATTGGACAATGTTTTATACCCTGGATTCTCCTGGTAAAGGACCTTTGTGGGCATTCCAGCTGTTGCATATGTCTGGTCTGGTATACATCAATGGGGCTTTATACTCAATAATGGGCCTGATAAATGCCAAATAAAGTGGCACTTTGACTTGTTTGTAGCTGGATATCATGCCCTTACTTTTATGTTGGGTAGCATAGAATGAATTTCTTACTACCTTGGCCACATGTTGGTCAAATGCCAGATTACTGTCTGCATATAGTCCCAGATCCCTGACTACAGGGTCGACTTTTAGGGTGGCCTTATTGATGGAATAATTAGCCTGGGTGGGAATTTTCCCAAAAGGCACTCTAATGCTTTTTTGGCATTGATGACTATGGCACCAGTCATTTGTCTGTGTTAGGCCCTCTTGTTAGATGTTTGTGTCATCGGGGGAATCTATGACAGCTCCCAGTTTGCAGTTGTCTGCAAACTTGGTCAGCCAAAGGCCTTTGGCATCAGATTTAACCTCTAAAAAGTACATTCCAAATAGGAGCTCTCCTGAGGTACCCCACTGGTGGAAGTGGTATCACCAATCCTGACTTCCTGGGCAATCCAGCAAGTTATACAGGAGTTTATGCCCAGCTCTGTGAATTTGTCAATGATACTTGTCTGGCATATTGTGCTGAATGCTTAGCCAGGTCCAGATAGGCACTATGCACTGTCTTTCCCTCGTTCATTGCCTTGGTCACCTTCTCAAAGAAGTCCACCAGGTATAGTAGGTATGACCTTCCCCTGACAAAGCCTAATTGGGTTGGGTCCAGTGTCTGTAAGATGCCTATGCCTCTGCTGATCATTTACATTATAATTAATTCTATGGTTTTGCATATTACACAAGTCAGACTAATAGGCCTGTAGTTTTCAGGGTCAGTTGATGGTTTACCCTTGTGAAGTGGGATAATAGTTGCAGTCCTCAATGCTTGTGGTACAAAGTCTATTTTGAGGCTGTAGTTGAAAAGTGAATCAATCAATCCTGACAGGTCATGTTTCAAACTGTTTAGGAGGCATCCTGGGATATAGTTGGGGCCCAGTGAGGCTGTGTTTTTGGCCTTACCAAGCAACACCAGGACCTGCTTCCTGTTAATAGTTGGGGGATTATGGTAATTTGGGGAGGGTATTGAAGTCTGAGCTGAATTTCTCAGCCAGGAAATTCACTATGTCACTCCATTCAGTGAAGAGCAAACCATTGGCCTTCAACACACTGATGTATGCTGCCTTGAAGGTTTTAGACATAGTTGTAGAAGACCTTGTAGTTATTTTTAGCCTGTGAGAGTATATTGACTTTGTATTTGGCTTTGAGGGACTTGATTAGTCATCTTAGTTTCCTGTCTAGTTTGATTAGACAGATCTTATCATTATGGGAGTTGCTCTTCCTGATTTTAGTATGACGTTTTTTTCTTTTTGCTATATACTCTGTTAAGGTTTGGATTCTGTCAGGGTTGTTTGTTTTTAAAATTTGTTCTGGCCTTACTTCTAGTAGATACAGCAGCCTCAATACAGCCATTTACATAGCTGTATAGGGTCTCTGTAAACCATTCTGCATAGGTTGCTGTGAACTCAAGTTTGGGAAGGGCACTGAATTTTGTCAAACAATCACTTAATAGGAAGTATTTTGCTTTGGAATAGTTGCTAACTGTTACAGGGTTTGCTGGGGTTACCTATTTGATTATTATTTTGAATGAGACAGCTTTGTGGTCCCACCACACCAGTCAGTATGCAATACTGGGAAGGAGGGTGCAGTTTTCTCCAGTACTGATGAATACCAGGTCCAGTATGTTTGAACCTCTGGTGGGTGTGCGCACTATCTGGCCAAGAGTATTTGTATTAGTAAAGTACAGGAATAACTGTGCCTGTGATTATGAGGTAGTACATGTTACTCATCTATAGAGAGGTACCTAAAGTCACCTCTGAATATGGTATTTGGTTTAATGGTGAGTGTCACCAGTAGGTTTATGTACAAGCTATGGGAATTTAGTGACATAGAAGGTAACCTATACCTTGCAAAGATATGGTATGGGACTCTGTCTATGTTAATTTGCATGTGGATAAATTCCAGGGCATCATCCTTTTTAACCACTGTAGAGCTATGCTTGCTGCTAGTACAGATCGAGTTTCCCCCACCTTTTGTTCCTGTCTGTACAGCTGATGGTTTAAATGTGTGGAAGCCACTGAAGCCTTGCACTGCCAAAGTACTCTCTGCAGATTTATAAAATGTTCACTGGTAATAAGGCTGATATTGTGGTAACTGTAAAAAAATAATGATAGACTCAGAAATAAACCACTCCAACGTCAAGCAAAAACTTTATTAAAGCAAAGTTTTCTGATAACAACCCTTTCTTAATGCTAATACCATTATACAGAATAATCACCATTTAAATAAGAGCAAACAAGTATAACATAACCACAGCCAGCATATCACATGGCACTACATACAATTATTTTTTAAATACATTAAATATTTTGTTGTTGTATTTTTACTAAAACAGGTTTATACTTACAGTATTGTTAAGACCAGGTTCAAAAGTTTGAACCTGGTCTTAACAATACTGTAAGCATTAATCCTGTTTTAGTAAAAATACAACAGAAAAATATTTAATGTATTTAAAAATAAATTATGAAGTGTCATGTGATATGTTGGCTGTGGTCATGTGATACTTGTTTGCTCTTATTTAAATGGTGATTATTCTGTGTAATGGTATTAGCACTGAGAAAGGGTTGTTACCCGAAATCTTTGCTTTAATAAAGTTTTTGCTTGACATTGGAGCAGTTTATTTCTGATTTATAAAATGTCTCAGTAATGGCACAGATGTCTATATTCTCCAGAGTGAGGACAACTTGTAGGGTGTGGAGTTTCTTGTTTACATCGTGTAGTGAAATATGTATTTTACTCACATCTTTATTAACTACTTCTCTGTCATTTCAAAATCTTCTACCTGCTAATATCATTAATCATAAAAGTATCCTCTGAAGTCCTCTATTCTGAAACTTCTACTTAACAGTATTGGTACTATGTGTTATACACACTCTCCTATTTTTAATGTTAGGACTTCGCAAATGTTTAATTTTTCATACTATGTTATTACAACTGAAGCTACTGACATGTTAGCTTAGCTATACTTAAATGTGACATTTTAACTGTGGACACTATTGTATCTCTTATACTGGACTCTGATGTATTACTGTAATTCTGTGCTTGTCAAGGTCTAAATTCACCTTTTTCAACTGTTGCTCAGATCTTATGTACTCAGTTGTGACTTTTATATTGTATGTCATTGTTAATATGGAGCTTTTCTCCCCAGGCTTCCACTGAAAATGGGCTCATTATAGCCCAGTGGGCCTTCCCGGTAAACAAATGCAAATAAATAATGTCTCAGAAACTATATACTCTGCTTTCTGCAATGAAAATACAACTAATGTCCCCATGTCTCCACTCTAAATGAAATGGAGTACATTGCAACAAGCATACTGCAACAATGAAATGCCTGCGAAACCCTAAATTTGGTATCTGTATAGTAAAAGCTATATGTTTGCCTAATGTTAAGATTTATTAACAAACTTTCAGTGAATTTGAAGATGATACATATGTAAAAAAGCACCTAAGGTCGTTATTGCATCATTAGACATTTTGATAGAGCTCAATGTTGAATTTTACCTACTAGAGGAAATTTTGGCCATGACATATTTTTAAACATGTAAGTGTTTCTTTCTTTCTTTCTTCATTATTTATTTATTGACATTTGATTACTGGATTTCATCAGAGGCACTGGGAGAACAGCTCCAAAGTATTACAAAACATTTTAAGAAAAATAATTTTCCAGTCCTTAAAAATAATATAAAAAAGAACTACAGTTTAAATAATTACACCAGATTAGACTTAATATAAAAACATTGGTTAAGAATAGATACAAGTCATATGATAATAATTTAATAGTTACAGAACTTTTAGCAGTTTATAGAGAAATTAAAGGTAGACTAGAATAATACAATTAGGTATTGCAATATGAAGTGAGAGAAAAGCAGGCTTATGATATATTTAGACAGGAAAGCCAGGGAAAGACATTGATAGAAAAAAGGAAGTGAATGAAGATGGGGGAGTAAGGAGATGTAAGGTATGAATAACTATTTGTTCACATTTAGGGATATAGTTTATATTGGTGCTCAGCAAGAACAGAGACAACGTTTGGATAGAACGTCTTTCAGAATGACAGGAGGGAGGCTATTGACCTGATGGATAGAGATAAGGAGCTCCATGCCTTAGCAACATGATACGAGTACAGACAATGCTTAGCAGATTTAATAAAGTTGTGGACAGACAGGAGTTGTTGGTCATTAGATCATATTGACAAATTGGGAACATAGTTGTGTAGAATGTTACTTAGTATTGGACAAGCAGATGGATTCTGGATAATTTTATAGGTAGTATGAAGCTGTGTATATGCTAGTTGATGGGGTAGGTCTAACCAATTTAGGCGTTTAAGTGCCTGAAAGGGACATATGCTGCACATTTAACAACTTTGTTATAGCATTGTTCAGGTTTTGATTTTTGTGATGTGTGAAGGTTATTTAGAAAGGGAGCACCATAAAGAAGTCTGGTAAAGACATAAGTAATGGCAAGTGTAGCTTTAATTGTATCTGTGAGCAAGTGCTTGGCTTTATAAAGCATCCCTTATCTGATGAATATTTAATTCTGATGCCATTACAGCTCAGTACAAATATATGGAAACTATATACATAAACTAATTAAAAGTGACTGTCAAGCACTGCAAACAGTTTCTGTGAAATGCCCATGTCTTTGAGACACATTAATGATATTTGCATACTGACAGCTTTGAACAGCATTAATGAAAACACCAAATCTGCTGGGAATTGTCTGTATTCATACACATGCATACAAAATTAACCTAAGAATGCCATATATCATATAAGGATTTCAGTGCACCTTGATGCTGAATTGATCCTCATTCAGGAAGTAGCACCCCCTCCCTTAAAGCCCATCTCAGTATCAGCAATCCATCTACATGGTGTTGGAGTAAAAACCATAGCTTTCTACACCAAAGGCAAATATACTAACTATTGTGCTACTAAAATGAAGAAAATCCTGAATACGGCACCATGGCAAGGAATCAATACCAAGTAAAAACTAAATAAAGCAAAAAAGTTAAGTAAAATAAACATTAATTAGTAAAACAAAAATGTATAAACAAATATTAAGCAGGCCTATGTATGATGAGCACTTTTGGCAGAACTCGCCTTCATCAGATCGTAGTGTACAAAGGCTTCAATTGGTTAAAATAGTTATACATATCCAATCGTATTACTGCATATTGACACATCTACTTGTCACAACAAATCACAAATGAATGAGAAAACCAGGAAGTTGAATATTTTAAAAAATTATACCCAATCTGAGGGTTAGAATTCTTCTTCTTCAACCAATCAATAAAATTGGATAAAGCAGTCGCAAATACATCTGCTGTGTCATTGAAAGGAAAAAATAAAATAAAAACTAACGTCTCAATGTAAGCCAGCATGATTTGCACTTCACTTCGTGGAGTTAAGAAAAGCTAAGTGGCACAGTTGCAAGAATTATCAATCTTTACTGTCAAGTTGAACAGTGCACTTCATAAGACAAAGAAAAAATAATATAAACCACACCATTCATCGGATTGTGAACCCAAAAAGAACTGGTGTTCTAGAAAACCAAAAACCTATTTGTTTAAATCAAAGTATACGTAGTTAAACATTGTAAAAAGGACTGTTAAAACTAATAAGGTCTGATAATCTCATCGGTCTGCCTTTGCAGCAGCAGACATATAATATAATACAAATGGTACAGGATCTTACATAAAACTGACCCACTCATTATAAAGCAAGAGTTATTGACTTAAGATCATACATAATGCTTATAAACTAATAAGATCTGATGATCTCGTCCACCCGTCTTCACGGCAGCAGACATATAATGTAATACAACTAATATAGGATCTTTTATAAAACTGACCCGCTCATTATAAAGCAAAAATTTTTTTGAATTAAGATCATGAATAGTGCTCATGAACTAGAACTAAATTACTTAAGATGGGAACCTCTCTACCAATGAGAGGTTAGAAATTGGTCAGTGTAGCCAATCGATGTACAGCCAGTGAGCAATCAACAAACTTCTAAATGACCAATCAAGTAAGGGCTAGGTCATGTATCTCTTAATGATGCATACAAAGATTGCATCCATTATGGAGCCAGAATTTAAACATCATGACCAATAAAAGTGAGGCAAGCATGAGCAACAGTAAACTTCTCTCCCTTTGAAACTCACAATTACATGAAAATGCACATGCACTGAAAATCACAATTCCTCAACAATGCACTGAAACTCATAATTATTTGATGAAAAGCATGGAAACTCTTAAGATACCTTTCAACCTCTTAGTATAAGAAATCTGGATAAAATAATGGGTAGACAAATGCCCCAAATCAGGGAGACCTTTTAATTACTTCTCTTAGAAAGTTGCTGGAATAACATGTTTTGCATCATCATGCATTTTATGATGGATATAAAATCTGAAATCCAAATGTCTGTCATTATTTTTCAGTCCCTAATGATTTGCCAGAAAAATGCAAGTTTTAAGAGGATCAGGCTGGACAATTGAGAGGTATGAGTCTTTAAGCTGTATGGTGGTTGCTGTAGAGGATTCAGACTCTCGTTTCCTGTAACCAAGTTACAGGGTTTCTGCCCAAGCAAGTTAATTAACTAACCTGCCATCCCTAACTAGGGTATTACTTACACACATACACACCCATTACTAAAAGGCATCTTTGGAATGAATGTCCATCAGAAGAAGAAGAAGAAGGAAAAGATGCAAAGGAATCCAAGAACCCAAGCCACTTTAAATTCCATGTGCACAGAAGAAGAAGCAGCATTAAGAAAATGATTCATGCTTTGATACACACTGCTTCTCAGGATGTGTGAGTCAACACAAACACAAATGCAGAGTGCATTCTTAAAAAAGAATGCTGCTAAAAAACAGACATGTATTTTTTTTTTTAATTAGAAATTAAATGTTGTGGCAGACCCTAGCCTGCAGGCCCTACCAGCCAATGGGCCCTAGGCAACTTCCTAGGCTTCCTAGCACTGGATCTGGCTGTGCATGGGGTAATCCACAATACACATTATTTGTATCCACTGAGCCTGAAATACCACTTTTCATTTTTCAGTCCATCTTATTTTTGCTTTCTGAACTTCTCGCTCCATAACACTAAACATGCTTTCTCTCAAGCTCCTCCTCCTAATCTGTGTTACTTCCTTTTTGTCTTGGCCCTCCAGGTACCTGACTGAAAAGAGTAGGGGAAGTTCCTTGATGCCCTGGCCAAATATTCCCTGTCAGTATAAGTACCACCTCAGGTCTCCATTACAAGGAGGCAGTTACTTTAGTGGAACCAGATAAGTCAACAAAGGATAAATAAAATAAAAGCAAAGAAGAATTCTAGATGTGACAATAACAGTACTAGGAATGATTGTGATATGTGATGAGAATATAACAAAAATGTAAAAGATTAGTAGTTATATATGCATATATTAACATGACAGAAAACTGTTGTTTGAAGAAATTAAAATAAAATCTGTTAGTGAATATGAAAATAGTGATGGTAGAAGATTTTAACAGTAACCTGAGGAAAGAAAAAGGAAAAATAACACAGGATATTAACATGCTAAGAGTATTAAAATGTGGAGATTTAAAAGTAGGAAAAACTAGAGATTGGACATTTAAAAAGGGATTTTAAGACTGAAATAGATTATTCAGTTTACTGCAAAGACATGAAAGAAATAGCAGAAGTACAGATGGCAAACTTTTCAGATCATGCAACAATATGGGCTAGGATGGGGAAAGACACAGTAATAATAAAGGAGGAAAGAGATAAGGATGTTAATTGCAGA
This sequence comes from Protopterus annectens, assembly GCF_019279795.1. Lineage (NCBI taxonomy): Eukaryota > Metazoa > Chordata > Ceratodontiformes > Protopteridae > Protopterus > Protopterus annectens. The sequence goes on along the minus strand of NC_056730.1, from coordinate 98,685,984 downwards.
GTTTAAAAAACACAAAAAACTATAGGAGATAAAGAAATAAAAAGTAAAGATCATATGATATTGAGACCATTTTGGAAAAAATGGACACAGTGGTGGGCTGTGTATACGAAGTATAAAATATATAGTTAGAAGTGGAAAGAAGAATAAAAAAGAACTATAAAGAAAGTTTACACAATTATGAAAAAAGAGACAAATAAGTGACAAAATAAGGCAACTGGAAATACAGATGTATGAAAACAATACATAAAAAGCAAACTGATGTTATATAGGCAATTATTATTTTCTGAAAGGAAAGAAATAGGTGTTTCTCCTTATTTAGGGAAGAAGTAAAAATGAGAGAAGGATGGAAAAGAAAAGGCGATACAAAATACAAACAGGAATATATCATGGAGGTGGTAGAGAAATTTGTATGAAAACATATGAAAAAGAGGAGCTGGGCAAGAAGAATGGAAAGTGAAAAAATACCTGAAAAAGTAAAAAAAAAAATTAGAAAATTATATATGAACAGAAACTGCCCCACACCAGATGATCTGAATGACTTTGGCAATGATGGCCAAGTGTCAACAATGATTCTGGATGTGAAACTGGCAGATGTGAGTGAGACTGAAGTAAAGGAAGCCATATCTAAACTAAAGAATGGAAAAACTCCTGGAACAGACTAGATACAATCAGAGTTACTAAAGTATGCTACGCCTTCAGTGGAATATTTCATGTCTCTTGAACAACATATGGACTCAATAAAAGGTACCCAGTAAATGGAAAAATGGCATCATCATCCCTCTACCAATAAGGCAGATCTTAAGAGACTTCATAAATTGGTGTGGAATCACAACGCTGTCAGTCCGACGCAAAGTTTTTGCCAGTGTATTACTGAATAGACTGAAAGGAACAGTTGATGATAGACTCAGACAGGAACAGGCTGGATTTAGATCAGGTCAATCCTACACTGACCAGATATTTGCACTAAGACAAAATATAGAAAAAGCAACAGCATGGAAGAAACCAGTTACTGTCAACCTTGTGGACTTCAAAAAAGCCATACATAGACCATCACCATGGCACATTTTGGCAGAATACGAGATTCCTCCAAAATTCATTACACGCTTTAAGAGTCTGTATCAAGACAGGGATGTATACTGTCTCACTTATTATTTACAATAGTTATTGATTGGGTCATGCGGAAACCATTACATAGAAGTCAGTGGGACTGGAATAGGTCAATGACAAGCTATGTAACTTAGACTTTGCTGATGACATAGCTCTTATTTATACAACATGGAGTGGAGTGCAGACAATGACCACATCAGTGGAGAAAAAGGGTGGGAAAGTAGGCCTCAAAATGAATACTGACAAATGCAAAGTGTTGGTCAGTGAAGCACAGAATGACAAAAAAAGACATAACAGCTACAACATCAATATTAGATATGACAGAGAACTTCTGCTAGTTTCATCACTCATACAGGTAACTGCAAGAAGGAAGCTCTGGTTAGACTTGGAAAAGCAAGTGCAGCATTCAACAGACTAAACAAAATCTGGAGATCAAAAAACATTGTACTGTCCACAAGGGTGAAGCTTTACCAAGCACTGGTGCTGTCTACACTCTTATATGGCGCTGAGCTATGGCCAATCAGAGCATCAGCCATGAGAAGACTTGAGGCTGCTCATCATAAATGGTGAAGATGCATTTTGGGAATATCATGGCAGGACAAAGTAAAAAATGAGAGTGTTAGAGAAAGAACACAACAACTGAAACTTGAAAATATCATTATGGAAAGAAGACTATGTTGGTTTGGTCATGTTAACCGCATGGACACTAGCAGAATTCCTATACAATCCCTCAACTGTGAACTAGCTGAATATAATAGAAGACCAGGCAGACCTTGACAAAACCTGAAAGGAGTTGTAACAAGAGAGCTCTGTCACCTGAATATCACTTGGGAGGAAGCTAAAGAAGGAGCAGCTGATAGGACATAGTGGAGTCACCTTGTGGCCCAATGTATCATAGATGCAGGGTGAACCAAAGACCGAAGAAGAAGAACTATAGAAGGTGATAAAAGAAGGTAAAAATGAATAAGCACCATGACTGGATGGTATATGTTATGAATATTATAAGGCAATTAATAAAGATGTAAGAGAATTGTTTTAAATATTAAGTGAACGGACAAAGGAAGGCATAATGGAAGAAGAAGTGATAAAATTGATATGGAAAAAATGATAAAAGATACAGAACATTGAAGACTTACAAGGTTAGGAAATACTGACTATAAAATATTTATCAAGCACTATCAAAAAGGATGAAGAAGGAAGTGGATGAAGTAGTGGTAATAGAAAGGGTCTATAGTATAAAAGGAAGAGAGGTGAAAGAACTGTTAATTATAGTGAAATAAGAATTACCAGTGATATTAAAATAAAATGAAGTAAGATTGATAGCATGTAACACAGCTAAAGCCTTTGATAAGGTGAGTCATGAAGCAATGTGACAGATTTAAGAGGCATATGTATAGTAGAAAAAATATTAATGTAATAAAAATATTATGAACTTTCATGGCCAAAGGTTATGATAAATGGATAGATAGGAAGAATTAAGAGAGGAGAGCAATGCCAAATTAGTATGTTTTTATATGTATTAGTAATGAACGCTGTAGTATAGACGTATGTACGAAATAAAGGAGGCAAGATGGGATATGGAAGGAAAACTATATTACCAATATGCGTGACATATGCAGGTGATTTATTTCTAATAAAAAACACAAGGGTTGGGTAGGTGAGGTTGTAATAAATATTGAAAAGTTATTAAAAAGCTGGTTTGCAATTTAATAAAATGAAGTGTAAGGGATTTGATGAGATTAAAAATAACTAGACTATATTTCACAAGAAATGAAATAAAACATTGGGGAGTGTAATTTGATGAGCATAAACGTGAAATAGGTCAATGAAGACAAATAAAATAAATAAATAAAAATGTGTTAGCTTATGGAAAGGTTTTTATTTATCATTTCAGAAAAAAACATATATGACGAATACATATGTATCGGAAAAATAAAATATTTAGTGGAAATAAATATAATGTCCTTCCTTAGATCACTATTGCAATTTTCCAATATTTGTAGGTTATTATGCTAAGGATAAACTGATGTCCAGCCAGGACAAAAAAACAGCCAAAAAATTTTCTTGATGCTCTATACATCCGGCACATGACAGCCTAAGGGCATTGAGGTACATAACAGGATGGATGCGTAGGATCCTCCGACTAACTTGCACTAGTCCAAATGCGGTAGCTTCACTATTATCAGTCTGATTACCATGTTGCCATTCTGCTACCACTGCCAAGACATGGTCAGTTAAGTATCATACCAGAGAACCTTTTTTTTTCTTCCTCTTAAAAGGCATCACTCACCTGAACCCTCCCAGGAAGGCTACTCCTCGTCCGCAATGGGATCTTAACTTTGTTCTGGAAAAACTTACTTTGCTACCTTTTGAAATGTGGCTTCAGTTTCACTAAAATTCTGTACTTGTAAAATGGCTCTGCTGGTCATGCCTACATCTGCCAGATGAGTTTTTGAGTTGAGTTGAAAGCCCTTATGGCAACCCTACCTTTCCTTATGTTCCATAAGGATAGGGTTTCTTTAAGGGTTAATCCCTCTTTTGTGCCCACTAAATAATCTGGCTCCAAACCAATCTATCAATTTACATACCCCTTTCTGTAATCCAAAAAACATAGGTGAGAGAATCCTTCACTCTCTGGATATCTGGTTAAGATTCTACCCAGAAAGAACAAAACCTTTCAGAACTTCTGGCTAACTTTTTGTTTCCTTCCAAGAGGGTAAGATGGGAAGCTCAGTGTCCAAACAGACCATCTCCAACTGTATTTCCAAGTCCATCTTCTACTGTTATACCTTCTAATCTATGGTAAGACCCTGCCAACCACAGTGAAGGAGCACTCCATCAGAACAGTCTTCTCCTCCTCTGGTGCCTTTTTCAAAGGCATTGATTGTAGATCCATCCTGGTGGCTGCCAACTGGATGTCTGTACAGATTTTTACCAAGCATTACAGAGTAGACACATTTTCCATATCTAGAACCTTATTCACCAGATCTGACCACTTAGGACTGGTAGGCAGTACTTCTGTACCCAATCATACCACCTTCAACAATTGTTAGCTTTGGGAATCTCCTACAAGAATTGGAATATTGCAGCATTGATCTAAGGAAGGTCATAGCACAGTTATGTAAGAACTTACCATAGCAGCAGATGTCCTACTGATCACTGTTGCATGTTGCAACATTCCTTCCCATCCTCCCTCCAGCATCTTTCCTGCACTTTTTGGAATGAGGTGAGAAGTTACCTGCCTACTGCCTTACCTCATCAAGTTTATGTTTTCCTTCTCTACACACTTAGGACTTCTCCATGGTTCTCCTGGAGCTAGATTGTCTGAGGACACTAGCCACACACTTCTGTTTATGTACCCATATACCTATGGATTGAGGCCATACACAATAATTTAATTCGCCACTTTTTGGACATGCAGTTTCTGCTTCACTAAATTTGTTTTCACTTTGGTACCCTGACTGGATGTCAGGTTACCCTTGGCAACATAAGCCACAAATACTGGAATACTGGAACACTGATCAGTAAGAGGTCTACTGTTATGGTAAGCTCTTACACAGCTGAACTTTTCATACTCAAACAGAAACATAGGCATTAGAGTTTTTTTTTTTTAGTTTTCCTTGGGACTCAAGGCTGAAACGTGTGAAAAGAGGCCTAATTTACAAAAATAATAATGACAATAATAATAAAAATAATAATAATAAAAGAAGATGACTGAAAAATACAGTGGTGCATTAACATCTATGCATTTATTTTGGATAATAAGAAAGGTAAAAGTAACAGAAAAAGAAATTATAGGTAAGATGCTATATGAAAAGTATAAAAATGTATGGTAAGAGAAAAGGACAGAACAGAAGAAACATAATCTGAGGATAACATGAAATTATGGAAGTTAAAAAAATGATGTTGATGGGAAAAGAAAAGATTTTGGGAAAAAAATGGTATACTGAGGAAATAATTAAAAGAATATGGATCAAATGCAACACAAGCCTGATGAAAAGAAGGTTTCAAAATGTTTACAAAACAAGATTTTTTGTGAAGAATGTTACCTGATAAAATTATCAGTGAAAGGAAATATGAAACATAAAGCAATGGGGCAAAGTAAATGTGTTGGTTATAATGAAGAAGAAACAAGAAAACTGTTTTTAAATTGAAAAAGAATACAAAAACATTGGGAAAAGTTTAAAAATGAAAATAGATTGTAAGGATTTAAATGTACATGTATATGATATTATATGGGATGTATGACACAGTAGAGAAATGCTGATATTAGTAAATTAGAAAAAATACTGATTATGGCAATATGGGTGATGTGGTAAAAAGATGTGAAGATTTGTTATATAACAAGAAAAAGGAAGAGGAGGATGTGTTATACAAACTAAGAAGATGGCTGTGGAAAAAGGGCTGTAGGACAGAGGATAAATATAAAAGAACAAGGAATAAGAATATCATTGTCTAGTTAATTTCTTTTGTGATAATAGTTTGAAAATAATTTTATTATAAATGTAAAAACTGAGGGAGTAAATAATTGCTTTAATGTTTTTTGTTCTAGTATAAAATGAATGAAAATGTTAATTAATGACCATTAGTCTCCTCCTTATTTCTAGACTCTTCTAAAGCCTTCAAAACAGTTTGTCACAGTAAGATTCTACTTAAGATATCATCACTAGCTCTACCTTACTCCATCTTTCTATGGTTCAAAAGCTATGTGTCCAACAGGTATCAGTCACTAAAATGGCACTCCTCCCTCTCTCCATACCTCCTTGTCACCATTGGTGTACCACAAGGCTCTAACCTTGGACCCATCCTCTTTAACATTCGTACTAACACCCTCCACATATCAGGCCTCCCTAAAACAATACACAGATGACCTCAAATACACATCACATAACCTGGCACATTTTATTTATTTTATTTTACATTTGTTAACCGGGGGTGTCTGACTTTGCTGAAAAGGCCCTTTTTCAGCAGAGGCTGGGAGAAAAGCTCCACATAGAAAAATTACAGATACATTTAGATATTTACACATGATCAGTATACACACAAATTACAATAGACATCTTTTTACAGTGGTATGCAGCACATCAACAGTTACAGTGGAGAGAACAAACAAGAAACTATTAATTTTAAAATAAAGGTAATTAATAGATTTGTGGTGTACAGCTGAAAATTGGAACATAGGTAGAATACATCTCTAACAATTTGCTCAGGAAACTTTAACAGCCACTGAAACATGCTTTTGTAACTCAATTCATGCTTAAGCCCCCCCCCGAAAAAACACTTATTTTTTCCCCAAATCCCCTTTCTCTTGAAAAAAATAATATACTTTTTCCTAATAACACAACCATCAATGTCCATTCAAATAGCAAATTAGTAGGGATGATAGTGGATGATGATCTTAAATTTGTCTTGTATATTCAAAATTGCATTAAAAAATCACCAAAACTAGGATGCTTTACAGTGCCAAAAATGGTCTCACCAATGTAACTAAAATTCCAGTTGCCACTACTTACCTCCTCGTCTTATGGCGATCCTATATTTAATAACCTCCAGGCATTACAAAAAGCAAAACTTGAACAATGCTTCAATAAAGTGGCTAAATTTGAAGCAAATACCCCCTTCAGAATCCACCACTGTATAGTACTAAAAAGCCTAAATTGGTTAGAGCTATCCTATCAACTAACATAACACAGCTTCTTACCACCTATAAAATTATTCAGCATCCATCTGCTTGTCCAGCGCTAAATACCATTCTAAATAATTAAGCTCCCACTTGGTCATTACAATCCAAAGACCAAAAACTCTTTTCTGTCCTCAAATCTATCATCTCTGCTTGGTGTGGTCTGTACTTGTGTCATGTTACCAAGGCTTTGAACTCCTTATCTGTATCCATCAGGTCAATATACTCCATGCAGTCCTTTAAAACTCTTCAAAAAGACTTCCTACCTGAAATCAAGCTGAGGATAAACTATATCCCCAAATTTAAACAAGTACCTATGGATAGCTTACATCTCATCCACCCCCCGCTTATTCACTCACTTTTTTAGTTCAGTCAATTTCTGTCCCCTAACTATCCATTTAAATATGCCATAGCCCTGATTTTTCTCCTACATCATATTGCAATTTCTGTTTGATTATACTAAATTATCTTTAATCTCTCTGACATAGCTAAAACTTCTCTAAATATTAAATCATTGTGATACAAGTTGTATCTGTTCTTAACCAATGTTTTCCCATTATGTCTAATTTGGTACAATTATTTAAACTATACATGTTTTTCAGGTCCATAATACGAAATCGAATGTTCAGTTGACCGAACACCTAAACATCAAACTCGTAATATCAGAAGCAAAAAACAGCAAATGGCCGATTTAACGAGGGGAAAGATTTCCCTTGGCTGTTCACCGGATTTTGCTTTTTGTGCACTGTAGAGTGATCTAAGAGTTGGTATATTTAGTTAGGGGGGTGTGGGGGGCACAGCACCCCACATCAGGGGGTGTGGTGGGTGAAGCCCCCCACTTAGATTTGGTGTAAAGTTTTGTTTTTTGTTTTGTGGGCAATGGCCATTCTTCCCTGCGCCATTCGCTGTTTTATGGTTCGATATTACAAGTTAGATATTTAGGTGTTCAGCCACCTAAATATTCGATCTCGTAATATAAACCCCTGGATTTCCACCACATCTAAAATAAGGAATAAAATGTCCTTAAAGTGAGATTTTTAAAAGAAACTAGATATCTACAAAGTCTAAAATAAATGAAAAACTACAATAAACCAAGTTATCTCAGCACCCACTGCTCTGGCTATTCTTAATGATGTCAGGATAACTCATAGCACCAGACAAGACACACTAGTGATCATTAACTCTGAGAACAGTGTCTATTCACTTTCATATACAGCCTATTTCTTTCCCACAAAAGAAAGCCACTTTATTTATCTATTTCTGATTTTTCATTGTGATGAAAAGGAAAAACAATGGTCACAGTAATGCATTTCAGCATGTTGCTGGCAGATACATACAGTGCCCCCAGTAAGCTATATCATTGATTATTTAGCATCCATCATGCAACTATACTTTGGTTTCACAAAACCTGACTTTTCAGGGATATCCCCTTTTTCTGTGTAAACCACTAGTAGTTCATTCTGATGAAAGTTAAAAATATAATGGCCATAGGAATATATTTCAGATCATTTCTCCCAGATACACACAGTGCCCCTATAATTCCTATCAAAGATCACTCACTTGTAATCTTGTACATGCCATTTCCATTCACACATAACACTCCTGAGTCAAAGATAATCACTCTCCATGTACATCCCAGAATCTGACTGCAGTGAAAGTGAAATAAATAATGACCACAGTATTGCATTTCAATGTTTTGTTCCCAAAGACATATAAACTGTTTTCAGAATACCACATTAATGTTATTTTAATAGTATGGGCAAAGTCTGTTGTTATCACTGCCTGGAGATATACTTCATATCCTGACACTACTTGCTGTCAGGAATGTACATCAGAGAAAAAAATCCATTAAGACTAGAGCATCTCTTCCTCTTGGAATTGCTAGTAAATGACTATAGGCTGCAGGGACAGCACTGACATTAGTTGCTCTGGTTGTCTGATTTCAAGTGCTTATCTCACACAGTAACAGGGTATGAACTAGCCTGCAATGGTCTGTTATTATTTGACGGGGAAGAAAAAAATGTCCTAACTAGAATGATACACTGATACATTCAGTAGTTATATAGAATGAAGTCATTCTGTGTGGCATTTTTCATAGGTTCATAGATTCATAGGTAGGTACTAGGCTATTGGCCCTGGGGCCTATATAAGCCTAGCCAAAAAGTTCCCTGGCTTTCACCACACAAAAATGTTATTTTCCTGCACCTCTATCGAGCAGAGCCACAGAGGTGATCCCCGGGGTGAATTTCCTTTTTCCCACCCAACGGTCTAGATTCCTCTTAAAGAGGGCTAATGAGGGGCTTTGCTTGACATGAATGGGTAGTCTGTTCCAGAGTATGGGAAATCTCTGGGACAGGAATCAATCCCTCCAGCATGTTCTGTTTATTGTGGTGGCAAGATTTAGGTCCCTGGAGCCAGTGGCATGGAGAGATTTGGGTTTCTTTAAGTGTAGCATGTCCAACAGAACTGGGTTTGACATGGCTTTGTTTGTTAGGCAGAGGTCGCCTCTGAGAAGGTGATATGTGATGGAGTTTTTTGAGGCGGTCTGCATATGGCATCTGTTTGAGGCCGGTAATCCTCTTAGTGAGGTATTTCTGTGATCTTTCCATTTGTTGCAGATGTCTTGAGAGGTACATGCCAAATGGGGCATTGTACTCTGTGATGGGTCTGATGAGGGATGAGTAGAGAGGAACAATGACCTATTTTTTTCTGGAGGAGAACCCTTTAGTGATGAGGTGTGCCATGTAGAAGGATTTCCTGACTACTGTGGCAATGTGATTGTCAAAGGAGAGACTAGTGTCCACCTGTGTCCCAAGGTCTCTTATCACACTTTCGGTGTTAATAGGCTACCGCCTATGTGGTAGTTCATGGGTACAGTGTATTTCCCAAAGTGAATGATAATATACTTTTTGGCATTAAGCTTGAGGCCAAGACTTTGACACCAAGCGTCAGACTCAGTGAGGCCTCTTTGTAGAATGTCATCATTAGGCAATTCTATTATGGCTCCAAGTTTGCAGACACCTGTGAACTTTGTTAGCCAAAGACCTGCTGTATTAGCCTGGACATCTGAGAAATAGATGCCAAACAGGAGTGGACCCAGGACTAAACCCTGTGGTACTCTGCTTGTCTTTGATTTGAAGTCAGATTCGGAGTCGACTACTTTCACTGTGAGGGTTCTATCAGTGAGCCAGTTGGCCACCCATGTTGAGACATAGGAATTTATGCTCAGTCTAGTGAGTTTATCTATAATTCCAGAGTGGGGGATGGTGTCAAAAGCCTTGGCAAGGTCAAGATAGGCTGTGTGCACCACTTTACCCTTGTCCACGGCTCTGGTAACTGCTTCAAAGAAGTCAATCAGGTTTAGAAGACATGATCTTCCTTTTACAAATCTGAATTGAGTGGGGTCCAATGTTTGCAGGTTACCTATATATTTGTTTATAAGTTCCATGATGATATGTTTCATGGCCTTGCAGACCAGGATCATCAGTCTAATGGGGTGATAGTTCCCAGGGTCCTTGGTGGTGCCCCCTTTCTGGAGTGGGATAACCGTCACTGTGTGACATTCAGTAGGCACAAAGCCTGAAGTGAGGCTATGACTGAACATGGTACTTAGATGGGGTGCCAGTTCATTCTGTAGTTCATGCAGAATACATGCTAGGATATTGTCTGGTCCCATGGATGCTGTGTTTTTGGCTTCAGAGAGTGTGGTCTTAACTTGTGCATCTGTGACTACAAGGGCTATGCATTCTTCTGGTATAGGGATTGGCCCTTTGGGGGGGGTGAAGGGGGCTAAAGTTTGCACTGAACCTATCCGCCAGGATGTTGGCAATATCAATTGGTTCTTTTTATCTAGTGCTGTTGTTCCATAGCTTGGAGCAGATCTGAGTGTTGCCAGTGAGATTCTTGACATAACTGTAGAATGCTTTGTGGTTGTCTTTAGAATCAGTGGCAATTTTATTTTCGTAGCTAGCTTTGGAGGATTTTATGAGGGCTCTCAGCTTCTTACTGAGGGTGACCAGGGAGTTCCTGTAATCAGGGGATTTTACTCTTTGTTGCAACAGCTTCTTCCTTCTGTTGTAGAGTTTGTTTATGGCAGGGGACCACCAGACTGGCTTCCTTTTTTTGGAGGATAGCATCTTGGTTCTGTTGGGGATGGCACGATCCATACACTTCTGTATGTGTTTATACAGTGCATTTGTATAGGATTCAGCAGTCATACCTCTATTATCCATCTGCATAGGTGTAGTAAACTTTGCCACTTCTGTCTTAAGAAGCATGAAGATAGCTTTGGAGAAGTTTTTTACAGTGGTTTCCTTAATGGGGGGGGGGGGGGTATTGATGTCTAGGGTGATTAGCTTATGGTCAGATTTGACCAGTGAAGAGTTGACCTCTGGAGTGGAACATCAGTTACCCATATTGGTAATGACCAGGTCCAGGATACTGCTGCCCCTGGCAGGGGTATGGACAAGCTGATCCAGGGTGTTGGAATTTATGAATTCCAGAAAGCGTTCAGCTAATGAGTTAGTACTTGAGTAGTTTTCCCATTTGATGGTGGGGTAGCTGAAATCTCCCATTATTAGGTATTGGGCTGTACCTTAATATTATCCAGTATATCGAGGAATGTGGAGTGGGCATCCTGGGGCATGGTGGGGGATATGTAGCAAGCTACAACCTGGACTGCAGTCTTGCCCAGTGTTAGCTGCACTTGGATAATTTCAGATGCATTATGTTGAGCAACTAGGCTGAAAGTGTGGATATCCTTAATGAATATGGACACTCCTCCTCCTTTAGTGTTTTGGCCCAGGTTAGGTGGTCGAAAAGTGTGGTATGAATTATAGCCTGGTAATGCAGGGGTGCTCTCCAGAGCCTTGAACCAGGTCTCTGCTACTGCACAGATGTCAGTGTTCTCCATATTGAGGAATGCTTCGATTGAGTGCATTTTGAGGTTTAGACTTCTAGCAATGAGTAGCATTACCCTCAGGTTTTGCTTGCTTGTATCTGCTATGGTGGTGGGTTTGTCATTTGAACCTTTCCTAAAAAAGGCACTATAGGGGTGGCAAGAGCCTTAGCCAGTATCCAGAATCCCAGGGGTGACAGATGCAGGCCATTTCTGGAAAAGCATCGTGGTCTGTCGATCATGTCATCCCAGGCAGACAGATACTGGATCCCCTTTGAATGACAGCAGAACCTTAGCCAATTGCTGAAGTCAATCATTTTGTCCTTGTACTGTGGTATCATTCTGGGTGATGGCAGGATGCTACTCAGGGCTTGGGTCATACCTGCCTTGGCTACATGAAACGAGAGCTCTTCCATGTCTCTTTTCATTTAGTCCAGGGAGGTAAGTCTCAGGTCATTCACACCAACATGGACAATGACAGAGTCATATTTGTACTTGTTGTGGAGCGATCTGAGTGTGTAAGTTATGCGGCGGATCCTGGCAGCAGACAGGCAGCTGACAGTAACTTTCTCCTTGCTTAGCCTGGTGAGTGGGACATCAGTGCGCCTGACTATAGAGTCGCCTTTGACAAGTATGTTGGGTAAGTATTTTTGCCTTAACGGCTGAGGTTGAGTGACACACTGATTTTGTGGTCTATGTGTCATATGGGTAGTGGGGGGGTGATGATTGCTTGCATTTCTGCTTTGGATGTCTCTGTTGTTTGGGAAGATTTTTATTGAGAGCCTCTGTGAATGTAGGAGTGTGTTTTATGTTACTATGTGTGGGTTTAGGTGGTGTATGATTTGATGGACTATGTGTTGAGTATGGTGTGATGTAGGTGTTTACCTTCTACTCTTGGCTGTCTAGTCCAGTCTTGGCTGGAGAGAGCTTGGCTTCCAGTTTGGTTATATAATTGCATCTCTCACAGGTTGTAGTGTTGGGTGGTAGGAGGAGAGGTTTGTCGGTGTACATGAGGCAATTCTTACATTGCCTCAAGATGCCCAGATTCATCAGCTGGACAGGAGAAAACACTGGGAACTGACCCTTAGACATGCCTAGATAGGTGCTTTCTAATTTAAGTACTAAAAAAATGTTTCTCCTCCTGACAAGTGAGGAAAGTTGAGTACTGCAGTAGTTTGTAGTTTGTTCAGTGCTTGCAATGAGTTTTGAACAATTGCTGAGCACAAGGATGCAGTTTTGAGTTATAAAACTAGAAGACTGGCTAGTTCAAAGGGAAAATTTGAAAAGTAGACTTTCTGGCTTTCTGAATAGTTTAACCCTGGTTAAACGGCGCTGAGCAACGCGCAAAACCATGCAAACATGGGTTTTTAAACAGAAAGATGAAAGGGATAGAAATAGCGCAAAATGGTCAATAAAACCACAGTTAAATAATCAGCCCTGTCAAATCTCAGCCCCCGGACCCTGTGCACTACAATCACAGCAATGTACCACTACACCATTTTTTGATCATTTTAATTGGAAGCTGCAGATAAATAATTTTATTATTACAAACAACATACTAAAGTACCATTAGAATGAGGCTTTTTTTGTTCATTTTAAAAATTACTAGATACCAAGCCTAAAATAAACAAAAATGATATGATAAAGCTATTTCATCAACCACTGCCATAGCAATTCCCAGTTGTGTCAAGATAATACACAATATATGGCTCAGGCATTAAACTGACTGTGTCTGTGTGTATTTTACATATATATATATATATATATATATATATATATATACGTATATATATATATATATATATATATATATGTGTGTGTGTGTGTGTGCATCTGTGTGTGTCTGTGTGTATACATACATATGCACATGTATCTATAAATATATATATGTCTATATATATGTATATGTATGTAAAAACAGTGCTATAGTCAATGCCTCATTCAGAATTTGAGCTCTGGGTCATAGTGAGAATTGTTATGTTGTCTGACAAGAAGAAAACGTGGTGCCTTGCAAAAACATTGCATATGCGATAGTTATATTAACCAAAGCAGGGGAAATGTAACTAACAGCACAGTTTTGTCAACTTTACATAGTCTGAAGCATAAGAAGAAGTACTAAGTACTTACCCAAAGTAAGTGTAGAAAAGGATAGGGCTGAGCTATTTTTTGCCCCAGCCTGGTTACTTGCCATTACATATACAGTATATTGAGTACCTTGCTGTAGAGAATGTAGTTCATGAAATCGTACACCTGCTTTCACTGTTACAGCTGGAAATAAATCAAAAAACAAATGTAAATTATGATGTAAAAGGGTAGCACTGCTCACAAGCTTAAATGTTATACCATCATTAAAAAAAGTTAAAGTTACTTTAAATCTGAAAAAGACTGCATCATGCAGTAACGGTAACTACAATGTATAAGGCAAGGTAGTGACAAAACATATTACTCATTACCACTACAAAATGTTGCTTGTGAGATTAATGGGTAAGAAGGATGCTTTATAAGTGAAGACATAGCAACATGAGACATCAGTCAAGATAAATGATATAGCCTAGAAAGTGCAGTATTACCATTGAATTAGTCAAAATAATATTCTGTGACTAGCTACAACATGTCTGGCACACTGGAGCCTATAAAGGCAAATGAAAAGCCAGAAAATGAATGAATTGTCCAAATCATCGTCAAAAAGAACTCCAGCAAACCACCTTGGTTTAAATAAATTTAATCACATATAAAGAGTGTGCCAGACTGAGTCTGGTTTTTGGTATTAGCTTTATTTTACTCAGTATTTTACACTGTTTTGTGTTTCTTAGCCAAAAAGTGTAATGTAAATTTCATTCTTATTCTTTATGTCACTCAAGCAGAAGTGATCATGATGAAAATTAGTTGAATGATCGGAAAGAAAGCAAATATGTTGCACAAGAAGTTTCACAGTGGTAACATTTGCCAAAAGCATTTTTAAGAAGTGATTACACCTCAGCATTCCAATTTCATGATCTTGGGCATTACATATTGCTAGGCTAGTTGCTGGAAATTAATTCTGTACATGTATAAGATATCACTGGTTTATGTAGCTTCTTATTTCCTTGTCCTTTAACCGCAGATAACTAGCGTTCCCTGTCATATATTTAGTAGAGGGTAAGAAGTCTGTCAGTGCTGCACAGAAAGCTGAGGCTATGAGCCACTAACAGGCTTCATCTTGTAGTCCTTGCGTACTGTGTGACTCTGAGCAAGTCATTTAAAAAGGGTGAATGAAAGCAGGCAGCTGTATCTAATGGGCTTACTTGATTAATAGATTACTAAAATGGCAATAACAAACATTAGCACCTTGAATTTAAATATTGACATATTGAGTCTATTGGGAAAACCTATCAAACGTAATAAAATGTAACAGGAATTCTAACATGTTTAGCTGACAATGTACTAGCAGGTATTCAGCAGCAAACTGGATAGCTAAAGCCTCTGGGGAAGTATAGGGAGGTCTAGGTAATGCTGTGCCTTATGAATTATGACTTGGTGAGTTACATCTTCTGAAAAGAAAGGTATGATAATGATCTATCTAATGAAATATCTGTGAGAATTCTCTGCCAGTTTAACACACAGGGTTAGGACTAGGAACCACTGAGGATTCCCAGGTGTTTGTACTCTAAAGAGCAGGTTAAGTAAAGAGAGAAAAGAGAAAAGGAAATGGTGGAAGCTGACAGTTTGGGTAAAACAGTTAGTGGTTAGTCACTACACTACCTGCATGTCAGCAAGGAAGAAATCTGGAGACAGCAAGGGAAAATTAACTACAAAAAGGAGATGAAAAAACTTTGATGGGAAAGAGTATTGCAGCTGCTTAGCAAAACATATCCAGCATTTCAGCTGTAATTTTTTCTAACTGCACTTGGTGGATCCACTCAAGCTACTAGAAACTGAAAAGTGCTAGAAGAAAGACACTTACAGCATCAAAAAATCAATGTAGGTCACTGGCTTGTAATTAGGGGATTTGGAGAGCCCACCACCAGGGACGATATCAATCAGTTTCTGTTTTACTTACCCCCCCTCACAAAAATCTGATAAATATGCTCTAAGTGTATTTGTCTCCCCTTAGTTGTTG
Organism: Protopterus annectens; assembly: GCF_019279795.1. Classification (NCBI taxonomy): domain Eukaryota; kingdom Metazoa; phylum Chordata; order Ceratodontiformes; family Protopteridae; genus Protopterus; species Protopterus annectens. The sequence goes on along the minus strand of NC_056730.1, from coordinate 98,670,201 downwards.
GGTAAAATAGTTTGCTTAATTACCTAGAGTTGTTGTTTTTCTCCCTATACTAGCTGTTGCTAGTGTATACGTAATACTAAGTAATACTAAGAAAAACAAAACAGCGGTTTTGTGACTACTGCAGTCTGTTATGATTTCCTCACAGTGCTGTTTACAAAAAAATAAAATCTATTTGTTTTAAAAATAGAAATTGCCAAGTGACTAAGGTTCCTTCAGCTTCCTACTTACCTGCAACCAAGACCATTTTGTTGATTGATTTTTTTCTAGTCACAAGCACACTGGCCGGCTCTATCTTATCCTGTAAGAATCAGCTCCCACTTGACCAATGAGGTAGTCCTTTATCCCACCCCTAAGGTACCTAGTTACTTTATTTAAACTTGCTAAAGACTGGGTGCCATTTTTAAAAATAAGCCAGATACTGGTCTTCTCTTCGCTGGTCCTGTGTGCTCCCCATGTAAGTATCCTTGCTATTTTCTCAGTGCTCCTTAAATTGCATGCTGGTGAAATGCAGGACTTAGAATATTAATAACATTTAACATACGTTCTTCTTTCATATTTGAATTTTTGTTGACACAAGGGGTAATGATACATAACTGTGTATATTGACTCTATGCCAACTGTTATCATACTTATTAACAGGCCTTCTCTGAAACGCTGATGTTATAACTCGCTATACTACTAAAATGACTAAGCAGCAATTTTAGTAATTATCTCTAAGGCTAGGTTTTACGTTTATAACGTATAGGCCCCATTTAAGAAACTTAAGGTTTTACTTGTTTAATGGTTTTAGTGGTGGTCACACAATTATTCTAAGTAAACTGGCACACTATTAGCATCCCACAAGACTGGGTTATATGAGTTAAACTAAAAGTCATAGCTTTTAATTGATTCTATATGTTTAAATTCTCTTTACTTTTCTACAAGGTTTTTCTCTTTGATTGTTCCTTTTACGTAATACTGACAGCATTTCCATAAGTATATTGTATTGTAGCATAGCTCCCATAAGACCTGTATAAAGTATTTAAGCTTCCTAACTGTATCTGTATGTATATCTCTCTATTTTACTGCAAGTCTTGGTTGTTCCTTTTACTTAAATACTGTTCAGAGTTTACATTAAGATTCATAGATTAGTACTAAGCTAACTGCCCTTGTGAGCCATTTTAAGCATAGCCAATTATCCCTTGTGAAACTTGAACCCAGCACCTTGTGCTTGTAAGGCAAACACCTTAACCATTAGGCCACCCTCCCAACCCTTTAAGTATAATGTATTATGCCATAGCTGCCACAAGATGTGCTTAGAGTAAGTGAGGAGAGGTTTTTATTTAAATAGAGCTTTACTACTGTAAGTATCAGCAAACATATTCATTCTATACCTTCTCTTTACAGAACACCAACTCTAGCAACCCCCCCTGAAAATATCCAGTATTTCAGCTGTAATGTATTTTAATTGGACTTGGCGAACCCACTCAAGAGACTGAGAACTGTAAAGTGCTGGAAGAAAGAAAATTACAGCATCAAAAAATCAATGTAAGTCATGGCCGAGACTCTGATTAATTAACTGACTTGTTAGTAGGGTACTTGGAGAGCACACCACCAGGGACGATATCAAGCAGTTTTTGTTTTATATACTCCCCCCACAAAATTTGATAAATAAGCTCTAAGTGTATTTCTCCCCTTAGTTGTTGTTGGGTAAAATAGTACGCTTAATTAACTATAGCTGTAGTTTTTCTCCTAGCTGTTGCTAATGGACAATAATAAGAAAAACAAAAGTTCCCTATAGCTGTTTTGTGATTACTGCAGTCAGTTATGATTTCTCCAGAGTGTTGTTTACAAATAAGTAAAATCTGCATACGTTAAAAATAAAAAAATCACCAAGGGACTACAGTTCCTTTAACTGCCTATCTACCTTCAAACCAGAGCATTTTATTGATTGTTTTTTTCTGATCACAAGCACATGGACTGGCTCTACCTTTTCCATTCATCCTTGCTTCCCTCAGGCTCTCTCCCTTCCCTTACGCTAACCCTATTTTCTACCTACTCCTGCTATGCTTATAGTTATTCCCAAATAGCCACTATCCCAAAGTAAAGCAATCCGGTCACAGTAAGACAAATCCAAATTTATATCATTCCAATTATCCAATGAAACTGTATTGTACTAAATCCCATACATCACACCCCACTTGCTTAACTACTTGCTGCTTTACATCTTTTAGTGTAATAAGTCATAAACATAGGTTCATAGGTAAGTACTAGGCTATCTGCCCATGGGCATTTATACGCCTAGCCACAGAGTGATGGCTTTCGCCTCCCCATTAGATTAGTAACCTGGGCCTCTGTCAACAGGGCTCCTGAAGTGATCCCATGGTAGAACTTACGATTACCCATCCACTCATCAAGATTTCTCTTGAAAAGGGTCAGAGAGGAGCTCTGTCGAATATGGATTGGGATTCTATTCCAGAGTGTGGGGAGTCGCTGGGACAGGAATCTATCCCTCCAGCATGTCCTGTTTATTGTTGTACATAGGTTCAAATCACCAGAATGAGTGATTCTGAGGGATCTCGTTTTTTTGAGGTGAAGCACGTCCATTAGTTCAGGGTTTGACATGGCCCTATAGGTCAGACATAGGTCATCTCTGAGAAGACGATAAACGACTGAGAAGAGCTGGAGATTTTTTAGTCGTGCTTCATAGGGTAATTGTTTAAGGCCCTTAATCCTCTTAGTGAGGTACTTCTGTGGTCCTTCTAGTTGTTGCAGGTGTCTAGTGAGGTACATCCCAAATGGGGCATTGTACTCTATTATGGGCCTAATGAGTGAGGAGTAAAGGGGCACAATCACCTCCTTGGATCTGGATGTGAAACCCTTTGTGATCAGGTGAGCCACATAGAAGGATTTCCTGACCATTTTGGCTATGTGGTTATCAAAGGAGAGCATGCTATCTACTTGGGTACCCAGGTCCCTAATTACTTCTTCTGTACTTACTGGATTCCCATCTATGTGGTAGTTTGTAGATACTTTGTTTTTCCCAAATGGGATTACTATGCATTTTTTGGCATTTAGCTTGAGGCCGTGACTTTGACACCAGGTGTTTGTCTCTGTGAGACCCTTTTGCAGGATGTCTGTGTCAGCTGGAGAGTCAATTATTGCACCCAATTTACAGTCATGTGCGAACTTGGTTAGCCACAGTCCCTCCATCTTTGCCTGTACTTCGGAGAAATATATACCGAACAGGAGGGGTCCCAGGACTGAGCCCTGTGGGACTCCGCTTGTGACTGGTTTAGAGTCAGACATGGCACCTGCCACTCTTACCGTGTGGTTTCTGTCTGAGAGCCAATTGGCAACCCATCTGTTGACATAGGGGTTAATATTTAAGCTGGTGAGTTTGTCTATGATTCCTGAGTGTGGGATGGTGTTGAATGCCTTAGCGAGGTCCAGATATGCTGTGTGGACCACCTTCCCTTCATCTATGGCCTTGGTGACTGTTTAGAAGAAGTCGACCAAGTTCAGGAGGCAAGATCTGCCTTTAACAAAGCCGAACTGGGTGGGGCCCAGTGTCTGGAGGTTCCCAATGTCCCTGTTAATGAGCTCCATGATAATGCATTCCATGGCTTTGCAGACCAAGTTAGTCAAGCTTATAGGGCGATAGTTCCCAGGGTCAGTTGTGGCACCACCTTTGTGGAGTGGTACGACTGTTGCTGTATGCCATTCTTTGGGTACATAGCCTGTAGACAGGCTGAGTTTGAATAGTGATTTGAGATGGGGGGTTAGTTCATTTTGAAGTTCGTGTAAGACACAACCTGGGATAGCATCTGGTCCCATTGATGCTGTGTTTTTGGCCTTTGCAAGGGCTGTCTTTACTTGTATGTCTGAGATATCTGGAGTGCCACATTCTTTTGGGATGGATGCTAGCCCCTTTGGTGGAGAGGGAGGGGTGAAGTTTGCACTGAACTTGTCAGCCAGGATGTTGGCAATGTCGGTTGGTTCAGTGTATTTATGGCCATTATGCACTAGCTCGGAGCATATCTGAGAGTTTGCCCCTAGACTCTTGACATAGTTAAAGAAGGCCTTGTGGTTATCCTTAGAGTCATTGGCTATTTTTCTTTCGAAGTTGGCCTTGGATGATTTAATGAAGGAGCGCAGTTTTTTACTGATGTTAATCAGAGATGCCTTCTTATTTTGGGATTTTGTGCTATCTTGCGGGAGTTTCCTCCTTCTGTTGTAAAGTTTATTTATGGCTGGGGTCCACCAGACTGGCTTCCTCTTTTTTGAGGAGTTGGTCTTGGTTTTACTTGGGATGGCTCGGTCCATGCATTCTTGAAAGTGTTCATAGAATGCACTTGTATAGGATTCTGCCGATGGGTCATCATTTTCCATTTGATTGGGAGCTTTGAAACTTCCCACCTCGGTCTTGAGGAGTGTGAAATTGGCTTTAGAGAAGTTTTTTACCTTGATTTCCTTGACTGGGGGGAGGGGGGTCAGGATGTGGATGTCCAGTGTGATTAGTTTGTGATCTGATCTTATCAATGATGAGTTTACCTCAGGTGTGGAACATAGGTTCCCCATGTTGGTGATGACCAGGTCCAGTATGTTGTCACCTCTTGTGGGAGTGGTGACCAGCTGTTCAAGGGCGTTTGAGTTTATAAACTCAAGGAAGCATTGGGCTAGGGCTTTTGAGCTTGAGTAGTTTTCCCAGTCAATGTTTGGATAGTTGAAGTCACCCAGTAGCATGGTGTTGGGTAGAATCTTCATACTTTCCAATGTTCTCAGGAATGCTGCGTGAGCATCCTGAGACAAGGTGGGAGATCTGTAGCAAGCTATAAATTGAACAGTCAATTTACCCGCTGTCAATTGCACTTGGATGATCTCAGGTTCCTTGTGCTGTGCTACTAACCTGGAGGTGTGGGTGTTCTTGATGAATATGGACACACCCTCTCCTTTTGTGTTCCAGTCCTGATTTTGGGACCTAAAGGTATGGTAGGAGTTATAGCCTGGTACTGCTGGGGTGCTCTCTGGAGCCTTGAACTAGGTTTCTGTCACTGCACATATGTTGATTTCTTCCATACTAAGGAGAGCCTTGAGTTTGTGCATTTTGAGGTTTAGACTTCTGGCGTTAAGCAGCATTACCCTCAGTTTTTGTTTATTATTGTTGTTTATGGAGGCGGGTTTGTCTTTTGAGCCTTGCCTAAAAAAGGCAGTATTGGGGCGGCAAGAGTCTTGGCCAATATTCGAAAGCCCAGGGGCGACAGGTGCAAGCCGTCTCTGGCGAAGCAACGTGGCTTGTCAAGCATGTCGTCCCAGGCTGACAAGTACTGGATCCCCTTTGAATGACACCAGTAGTTTAACCAATTGTTGAAACTGATCATTTTTTCTTCATATGCTGGCATCATTTTGGGTGAGGGCAGGATGCTACTCAGAGTCAGAGTCATACCAGCCTGGGCTACATGGTCAGTGAGCTCCTCCATGTCTCTTTTCATGTAGTCCAGGGAGGTACGTCTCAGGTCATTCACACCAACATGTACAATGACAGAGTCATATTTGTACTTGTTGTGGAGTGACCTGAGTGCATGTGTTATGTGGCGGATTCTGGCACCTGACAGGCAGCTTATGGTAACCTTCTCCTTGTTCAGTCTAGTGAGTGGGATGTCTGTGTGCCTGAGGATAGAATCACCGATTACTAGTGTGTTATTTAGCCTTAGGGGCTGTTTTTGCTTGGCACACTGACATTATGATGTATGTGTTACCTGGTTTCTGTTGTGGGGTGGGGGTTGCTTGGGTGTATGCTTGGGAGGTCTCTGTTGTTTAGGCAGGTTCTTATTTAGAGCCTCCGAGTATGTTTTTGTGTGTTTCTGAGAGTTGTTTTCTGGTGCAGCTATAGCTGGTCTATGTGAGTCTGGTAATGTGGTGCTAGTGCTGCCCTTCTCCTTGTGACTGGTTGATCCAGTCGTGGGTTGAGAGAGCTTAGCCTCCAGTTTGGCTGTGTAGCTGCATCTCTCACATATGTTTGTGTTGGTTGGGAGGAGGAGAGGGTTGTCTGTGAAGATGAGGCAATTGTAACATTGCCTCAGGATGCCCAGATTCACTAGCTGGACCGGAGAGCACAACTGAAGCTGTCCCTTGAACATGTCTGAATAGATGGTTGGGACTGTACTGCTGATTGGATGAGTAAAGAGCCTTATACCTCCTGAGTATAGGGCTGATGTGCAAGCTGTAAGCTAGTGCTAGTTTTAGTGAGTTTTAGTAAGTGCTGGTCTTAAATTGCCTTATTCCTAGTGCTGGGTTGAAGTGTTTCAAGTTTCAAGGGAAAAACTGAAGTGCCGACTTTGTGGAGCCTGGAATAGTTTAACCGCAGCTAAACAGCGCTGCATGGTGCGCAAAACCGCGCTAAGCGGTTTTTATACCAGGGAGATCAAAAAGGATAGAAATTAGCCCAAAATGGCCAATGAGCTACAAGTTGCTGGGCTGGGACCACTCCTACAGGGACAGATAGGCTGCTCAGAGTTCCCTCTCTCACAGTGAACAAGGAGGCCCCCTAACTATCCAAGTATGATATGGGCAACACAGGAACCTTTACCACAGTCCTGGATTCAACAAAGCCTGAAAACTGGACTAGACTAGTTCAGAAAGGCGGGAAAACAAGGATTTTTTTTTTTTACTTTAAATCCCCCATATTTCAAATCTTAACCCCACATGTCAAAACGTAATTACAACTAACAGTTATTCCTACCTACCAGTAAGCAATATGGTAACTTTATACCCATCACTCCTGTTATTTCTTTCACATCCCAGGACTGCAGTAACTCCAAAAAATCACCCAGCAGTCATTTAATGCTGTGAAATCTTGGCTAAACAATGCACAACTTATACTTAACCCTACCAAAACAAAACTCATATTCTTCTATCCAACTAGAGCTGCAGACACCCACCTGCCATTCAATATCTCATCATTAAACCATACAATTATTTCTGCAGTTTCTAAAACAAAATTACTTGGAATGGTCATTGACCATAATATAAAATTCAGCATACACATATCACAGACCATAAAAAAGTTCACAAAAAATAGGAACCCTGTACAGAAATCGACACTTTCTAAATAAATCTTCAAAGGCCACTATAGTAAGAAACCATCTTCTCTCTACTCTACTATAAGCTTCAAACATTAAGAAATCTGACCCGCAAAACTCGAAACTTGCTATAGTAAAACTGCGAAGTTTGCCACAGTAACAAATTTCAGATCCCATCATTGTTTTGGCTTTAAAACAACGATCCTGGCTCAAACTACCAAATCTACTTGCTTATAATTGACTCACTTTCACCCATCAAATACTAAATCAGCCAGAAAAAATACCAGTACCAGTACTTCAAAATCTGCTTTATTTGATTGATAACAGCTCAACAGTTTTATCAAACTTTGTTTTATCATTAGAAGCCACTTTTAACAAATAAGTGATGTTTCCCTTTCTCCATTGTTGTATGACTCTAGAGTTATATATAGTTTAGGAGTGTGTGAAGTGTTTCTTCTCTATCAGATGGTGCAGGAGGGAAATGCTTAACGTCCTACTTGCTGATTTTTTTTTCACTGTTTTGTCCATTGTATAAGTGACAATAAATAATTATGAATCTAAGAAGAGATAGAAGCAACAGGACAGTGCCTAGTCTAAAGGGGGAAAAGAGAACCTGTTTAGATGAAATTATTTGAGCAGAAATACAAGGAGTACAGACACAGATAAGCATGGACAGATCGAACAGTATTTATGTATGCAATATGGCTGTTTCCTTACCAAAAATGAGCAGCGCCACTGCATACACTGTAACATCAGCAGCGCCATTAATTAGTGTCATGTTTTATACTGTTCCTCAGTACAACAAACATGTTAATAACTGTTACACAATCCAAATTATGTAAGTAATATTAACATCTCTGACAGCATAACATAACTTGTTCCTGTTTGTAGACATTGCATTAACATATATCAGTCTCATTTAATGCAAACAAGCAATTCTCGTAACACATTAGTGGCGTCACCTTGTTATTCAGAGGTGTTATTTAGTGATACTAACATGTTGACTGTTGCAGTTGCCACTAGGATGACAAACAAAAAAGTGTCTATACAATACAGTTTGTAATTCTATTAAGCTTGACAAATTCCACAAACAGATAAGGGTCCAATCATACTAGGGTAAAAATATACAAAGATATAAAAACAGAGAAACGCAATCCAACTGCAAAAAATAAAAATAGAAAATAGAGAATGTGTGGAATTATTAGGAAAGAAAATAACATGAACAGCTAATGCTTCTGCTGTTTAGTGAGTGTAAAATATATTAAAAAAAAGAAAACTGAAAAATAAAAGTGTGTGTATTTATGTCTGTGTGTGTGTGCATGTGAGTGAAAGCGAGAACAATTGAGCTATCTAAATATAATAGAAAAAAGTGTGTGTGTGTGTGTTTATGTTTCTGTGTGTGAATGCGTGCATGAAAGTGAAGACTGTGTGTGACAAAGAAAGTGAGTGAAGAGTGAGAGCAATCCAACACTGGCAGCAACAGCAGTAAAGCGGTTTATGTACCTCTCATCTCTTAAATAAGTTAACTGAGTAAAATATAAAATAAAGGGGTAACAAAGGCTCAAAACAGGAAGATATTCCTGTTTAAAAAAATCACAAAGTTGCGGCAATAATTGGATGAGTTAGAATGCATTTTCTGAAGTACAGGTGTGTGTGTGTGTGTGTGGGGGGGGTGCGGTGTCTGTGTGACAGAGGGAGAGACAGTGAGATCGATGGAACATTGGCAGCAGCAGATAAGAAGTTTGAGTACTTCATGACTTTTTAGCTCAAGAAATGTGGATAAAGCCTGAACTAAAGGGGAACAAAGGAAACAAAATATAAACAGATTTTAAATGTTACACTTAGAAATATTAAAAAGTAATTTAAATAACAGGATTTGTGTTAACATGAATTTTCTGAAGGAAATAAAGTCTGAAAATCAAATGTATGACATTATTTAGTGACTTTGATATGCAATGATTGGCAAGAAACCATTTTAGCAGTAAGGGACCAAAAGATAAAAAAAATCTAGATATTTTTAAAAATGATACATTTTGGATGCAAAATGCTTCCTCTAACACCATTTACATATGCTACAGCAACTTTGAAACATTAGGCAGTGGAACTATTTTACATCCAAAATATATATAAAAAAATAATAGTAATAACAAATATAAATAAGTAAGTAAAACAACAAATTTACAGAGACCCCATTCTGTAAGTGCTATAATGCCCTCCAGGGTGTGTGTTAATGTGTAATAAATGCCCTTCCAGGGGTGTAGAGGCCCTATGCATTATTGTTTGCTTAACTTTTAACCTATAACAGTGTGTTAAGTCATGAATATTACTATGTGTCTGTTATAAACATATATAGTTATTGTTCCCCTCAGTTGAGTTAGAAAAAGTCAAACTCTTTTCTTTGTTCATTTCTCTCTCTCTCTCCTTAAACATCAATTATTTGTTATTTATTCATTGTTACAATTTTTAAGTGTTCTGTATATACTATACTTTATATCCACTTGTCAAAACAAAGAATAATATCATCCTTTCTATAAATGGCTAATGAGGTGGTATGGAATTATCATGCTACATTCTCTCTTTTGCATAGGCAATTTCAATTTGATTATAGGCTCATAGGTTCATACTAGGCTATCTGCCCTAGGGCATTTATAAGCCTAGCCAGAGTTGTGTGGCTTTCACCACCCCTTAGGTTGAAGAATACTATACCCATTAGTTTGCCGTGCCTCTGTCCAGCAGTGATACAGAGATGATCCCCGGGGTAAACCTACGATCTCCCGTCCACTGGTCAAGATTCCTCTTGAACAGAGCCAGCGAGGTGCTCTGTCTCACATGGACCAGGATTCTGTTCCACAGCATAGAGAGTCTCTGGGTGATGAATCTGTCCCTCCAGCACGTTCTATTTATATCCGTGTTGAGGTTTAAGTCTCTTGCTCTTGTGGCTCTGGTGGATTTGGATTTTTTGAGGTGGAGCATGTCCATTAATTCTGGGTTGGACATGGCCTTGTATGTCAGGCACAGGTCACCTCTGAGCAGATGGTATGCGACTGAATAGAGCTGGAGTTTCTTCAGTCGGGCAGCATATGGCATATTTTTGAGCCCCTTTATCCTTTTGGTGAGGAACTTTTGGGGTCTTTCCAATTGCTGCAGGTGTCGGGTAAGATACATTCCAAATGGGGCATTGTACTCAATCATTGGTCTGATAAGTGAAGAGTACAGGGGAACAATGACCTCCCTTGATCTGGATGTGAATCCCTTCATAATCAGGTGGGCAATGTAGAAGGTCCTCCTAACCACTTTGGCAATGTGAGTGTCAAAAGAAAGGTTACTGTCAACTTGGGTCCCCAGGTCCCTGATAACCTCTTCTGTGCTTAATGGATTGCCACCTATGTGGTAACTTGGGGTTACCTTGTTTTTACCAAAGGGTATGACTATACATTTTTGGGCGTTTAGCGTAAGGCCATGGCTCTGGCACCAGTTATCCGTTTCTATGAGACCTCTCTGAAGGATATCTGTGTCTGATGGATTTTCAACTATGGCGCCCAGTTTGCAGTCATCTGCAAACTTTGTCAGCCACAATCCTCCTATGTTTGCCTGCACTTCTGAGAAGTAGATGCCGAACAAGAGGGGGCCCAGGACTGAGCCCTGTGGGACACTGCTTGTGACCAGCTTGGAGTCTGACATGGCACCAGCAACTCTAACCCTGTGGGTTCTGTCCTTGAGCCAGTTTGCAACCCATCTTGTGACATATGGGTTTACATTTAAGCTGGTGAGCTTTTCTATGATACCCAAGTGGGGTATTGTGTCGAAAGCTTTTGCAAGGTCAAGGTAGGCTGTGTGAACTGCCTTACCCTCATCAATGGCCTTGGTGACTGTTTCAAAAGTCGACCAAGTTCAAGAGGCATGATCTGCCCTTGACAAAGCCAAATTGGGTAGGATCCAATGTCTGTAGGTCCCCTATGTCTTTATTTATGAGTTCCATTATGATCCTCTCCATAGCTTTGCAGACCAGGCTTGTTAAGCTTATGGGGTGGTAATTACCAGGGTCCGTAGAAGCACCGCCTTTGTGGAGTGGGACCACAGTTGCCATACGCCACTCTTTGGGTACGTATCCTGTGGTAAGGCTAAGATTAAACAGCAGCCTTATGTGTGGGTTTAGTTCCTCATTGAGTTCGTGTAGCACACAGCCGGGGACACCATCCAGTCCCATTGATGCTGTGTTTTTAGCTTTAGAGAGAGCAGCTCTCACCTGGGCATTTGAGATGATTGGGAGGCTACACTCTGCTGGGATAGATATTTCTCCTTTTAGGGGGGAGGGAGGGGAGGGGAGAAATTTTCACTGAACCTGTCTGCCAGTATGTTTGCAATGTCTGTGGGTTCAGTGATTTTTGTATCATTTTGGACTAATTCTGAGCATATCTGGGAGTTTCCACCCAGATTTCTAACATAGCTAAAGAAGGCCTTATGATTGTCTTTTGAGTCCTTGGCGATTTTTCTCTCAAAGTTGGCCTTGGATGATTTGATGAGTGATCGTAGTTTTTTACTAGTATTGATCAGAGATGTCTTCCCTTTTAGGGATTTTGCTCTATCTTGTAGTAGCTTTCTCCTCTTGTTGTAAAGTTTGTTTATGGCTGGGGTCCACCAGATCGGGCGCTTACCTTTGGTGGAAAGGGTCTTGATTTTATTTGGGATTGCTTGGAAGTAATGGGTCTACTTTAAGCTCTCGAAAGCAGTAAAACCCGAATCTGAATCACACGACATGTAAAAAGCGAACCGCGAATACATCAAATGAACGAAACCGCGAAAGAGAAAATATCGAAATTGCATAGTTGGCCCATCTGCGGAATAGCTCCGTAAGGTAAGTGTGCGATAGTTATGGACCTTAGGGTTAGGGAGGGAGGGGTTAAGGTAAGTGCATAGGTAGGTAGTGTTTGTAAGGTTTTGTGTAGGCAGTGTATGTAAGGCTTAGTGTAGGGTTTTGTTAAGTGTATGTGTGTGGAATATTTAGTTTGTTTGGGTATAGCTCCGTAGGGGAAGTGTGCGGTAGTTACAGACCTTAGGGTTAGGGAGGGGTTAAGGGTAGTGCATAGACAGTTGTGTATGTGGGGTTAGTGTAGGGTTAACAGTAAGATATTGATGCTTTAATTTAGGGTTAGAAGTAGGGATTTGGTTAGTGTATGTATGTGTTTTTTTTATTGTGTTTGGGTAGGTAGTGTGTTGCGGGTAGTGGGTTGGCCGACTATGACGGTTTGAGGTTTACATTTTCGCACTTTAGTACATTCGACATATCCGTGGTTCACTCTTTATGTGTCGCGCGATTCGTGTTTCGAGGGTCTAAAGTAGACGCGAAGTAATGATTCATATAATAATACTCTCTTATGCTAACTATAGTTTCATTAATACTTGAAATGTATGTGTGTTTTATATATATATATATATATATATATATATATATATATATATATATATATATATATATATATATATATGTGTATGTATATATATATATATATATATATATATATATATATATATATACATACATATGTATGTGTGTATGTATATACACACATATGTATATATATATTATATATATATATATATGTGTATGTATATATATATATATATATATATATATATATATATATATATATACATATATATATATATATATATATATATATATATATATATATATATCCTGATAGGTGATAACTAGGGGCTAGTACATGGTCTAAGAAGTAAAAGAAGCGCTAACAATGTAAGATATTTTTCTGGGTAACAGACTCCCTGCATAAGGCTAGGGGTATATTTTGCAGGTGCTTTCTGTGCGGAGTCTGCATGTCCTCCCCTGTGGTCACATGGGTTTCCTCCAGATGCTCCGGTTTCCTCCCACATCCCAAAGACATGCTGTAGGTGGATTGGACACTCCAAATTGGCCCTAGGCGTGAGTGCGTGCATGTGTGTGCCTTCCATGGAAGGTTGGGCACCGGGCTGGCAACTTGACACCGTAAGCCAAACAATCAGAACCTTGAATCCTAGAACGTAGTAGTAAAATTCTTTATTCAGTACAACAATCCTGGACCACAAACGATAAAAACGATAAAAAATAGTTCTTTACACGGCACTAAGCGCTTTCACCCTTTCGTATTAGGGCATCATCAGAGTACTGACTCGACACCGTAAAACACCATTGCCAATCATGAGCGGACAGATGATCCACTGTGGTGACCCCTAACCGGGAAAAGTTGAAAGAAGAAGAATAAGAATTTCTATGTATCCTTACACAGTTACTACTTTGAAGTGCATGGAGTACTGTGAATACTCTCTGAATTACTCTCTCATTACTCTCTTTTTACTCTCTGAATCAGAGAAAAACAAAACTTGTTAAACGCATTCCTAATATGAGATCAAATCTTAGCAGTGTTTATAGATGCAAGCTAAATGCTGTTAAGATCAGGCTCACAGTATGACCTAACAGAGGGCAATTCTGACAGACAAGGTAAAACAGATTTTAAAAGGTAAAAACAAACGGATCTGAATTCGGCAACCCGAACTAAACTAGACAAACTGGAAAGATGCTGAAGCGAAAGATAGAAAGACCACACTTGGCAAATGATGAATTAAGCTTTCTTCCACTTTATTTAATCGTGGACTTCTTCAGAAAACCAGGATGCCTCCCTACATCCTGGTTTTATTTACAAAAACAGGAAATGATGTAAAAATCATGTCGTACATGTATATATATAAAAATAAAAATAAAAATAAAACATTATGAACTTAGTATCATAGTTATAACTTATCACAAATCTGTCTATAATTTAAAAATACTACAAAGCAAATTTTGAGAGAAAAATAGCTAAAGACTCAAAAGACAATCATAAGGCCTTCTTTAGCTATGTTAGAAACCTGGGAGGAAACTCCCAGATATGCTCAGAACTAGTTCAAAATGATGTGAAGATTACTGATCCTACAGACATTGCCAACATACTGGCTGACAGGTTCAGTGCAAACTTCTCCCCCCCCTCCCCCCCAAAAGGAGAGATATCTATACCAAGCGATTGCAGCCCCCCAAACATCTCCAACGCCCAAGTGAGAAATGCTCTCTCCAAAGCAAAAAACACAGCATCCATGGGACCTGATGGTGTCCCCGGCTGTGTGCTCCACGAACTCAACGAGGAATTAAACCCACAGCTAGGACAGCTGTTTAATCATAGTCTTACCTCTGGATACGTACCCAGGGAGTGGCGCACTGCAACTGTGGTCCCACTTCACAAAGGCGGTGCCTCCACCGACCCTGGAAATTACCGCCCCTTAGCCTGACAAACCCTATCTGCAAAACCCTGGAGAGGAACATAATGGACCCCATAAATAAAAACATAGGAATTTGCAGACTTTGGATGGATCCCAGTATGGCTATGTCAAAGGCAGATCATGCCTTCTAAACTTGGTTGACTTTTTGAAACAGTCACCAAAGCCATTGATGAGGAAAGGCAGTCCATACAGCCTACCTCGATCTGGCGAAGGCCTTTGATACAATACCCCACTCGGGTATCATTGAAAAACTCATCAGCTTAAATGTTAACCCATACATCACAAGATGGGTTGCAAACTGGCTGAGTGACAGAACCCACAGGGTCAGAGTTGCTGGCGCCATGTCAGACTCAAAGCCTGTCACAAGTGGTGTACCACAGGGCTCAGTCCTGGGCCCACTCTTGTTTGGCATCTACTTTTCCAGTACAAGCAAACACAGGAGGGTTATGGCTGACAAAGTTTGCAGATGACTGCAAACTGGCGCCATAGTAGAAAACACATCTGACACAGATATCCTTCAGAAGGGTCTCACAGAAGCGGATAACTGGTGCCAGAGCCATGGCCTAAAGTTAAATGCCAAAAATGCATAGTCATACCCTTGGAAAAACAAGGTTACCCCTAGCTACCAAATAGGTGGCAATCCACTGAGTACAGAAGAAGTTATCAGGGACCTGGGGACCCAGGTTGATAGTAGTCTGTCATTCGACACCCATGTAGCTAAAGTAGTTAGGAAGACCTTCTACATTGCCCACCTTATCATGAAGGGATTCTCATCTAGATCAAGGGAGGTCATAGTCTCCCTATACTCATCACTCATCAGACCAATGATTGAGTACAATGCCCCATTCGGAATGTATCTGACCCGACACTTGCAGCAGCTGGAGAGGCCACAAAAGTTCCTCACCAAAAGGATAAAGGGTCTCAAACATCTGTCCTATGCTGCCCGACTGAAAGAACTCCAGCTCTATGCAGGCGCTTACCGCATACTCAGAGGTGACCCTTGCCTAACATACAAGGCCCTGTCCAACCCCGATTTGATGAATATGCTTCACCCCCAAAAAACTAGATCCATCAGAGCCACAAGGGCGGGAGACTTAAACCTCGACACGGCTATTAATAGGGCGTGCTGGAGGGATAGATTCATCACCCAAAGACTCCCTATGCTGTGGAATAAAATCCCGGTATATGTGAGGCAGAGCACCTCGCTGGCCTTGTTCAAGAGAAATCTTGACCAATGGATGGGAGATCGCAGATATACCCCAGGGATTACCTCAGTGTCACTCCTCAACAGAGGCACAGCAAAATAATGGGTATAGTTCCCCATACTAAAGGGGTGGCGTAAGCCACAAAACTATGGGCTAGGCTTGTAAATGCCCTCGGGCAGATAGCCTAGTATGAACCTATGAACCTATGAACCTATTAAAAACCATTTTTGTTTTTTGTTATTTGTTGTTTGTTGCAAAGCTTTACATGACTTTAATTATTTGTTGAGTGTAATGTATTATTTATATTTGTATTTTGTGTTCCAATACTGATGAAATGTCACTCTGATACTGGTGAGAACCAAAACTAAATGTTCCATCATTGTGGGGATGAAATAATTCACTGACTAATGAAACCCAGTATGACGGAACAAAGTCCGTCACTTGGACTCATTATATCACAGCAAAAAAATGTGTATATAGCAGCAAAAAATTATTATGTAATCTCATCAAGGCCCCTGTCACAATCCAAATTGTCACTAGCCCCTGGATAATCCTAAGGAATTGACTTCTCTCAGAAACCCCTAGGTGTGCACAAATATGAATGTATTGTGACATTGATTCAAATTTTGAAAAATGTGTGCCCTTGTGGAACTGTTATTAATTTCTATTGTTAAGAAAACATTTGATATTTATCCCCTCGTTGAGCCCAGGGGGTCCATCCGCCCCTAAGCATAACTGCCATATAGACTCTTTCTGCTCTAACTTGTTGTTAAGATCCCCTTTAAGTAAGCATTTTTCTACGTGGTCTAAAACAAAAAACTCAAACTCAAAGGTTCCCTTCTTTTTACTGGTCTCCCTACTCATTACCTCTCTCTTGGTGTTTTCTAACTCTAACATGCTCTTTATATTAACCACGTTTCTGTATGTGAAACGTGGTCTTATGCCTATACAAGCCATAAGGTCCCTGTTACCTAAAATAAGAAGGGAACCTTTGGTTGCCAAAACTGTAGACAGTGTAGGTTTGTCACCAATACCTCTTTTGTTACTATTGGACACAATAAAAAGACCTTTTGGGCTCACAAGTATTACAACTGTAATAGTGAATACGTGGTCTACGCAGCCACGTGTTGTACCTGTGACAGCTACTACGTGGGGAAAACAAAAAGAATGCTCAAACGTAGGATTTACGAACACAATCTGGCCATCAAAAACAGAGACATGAACAACGCTCTGGCCAGACATTCTTTAGAATGTGTGGATTTCAAGAAGTTTGAGTTTTTTGTTTTAGACCACGTAGAAAAATGCTTACTTAAAGGGGATCTTAACAACAAGTTAGAGCAGAAAGAGTCTATATGGCAGTTATGCTTAGGGGCGGATGGACCCCCTGGGCTCAACGAGGGGATAAATATCAAATGTTTTCTTAACAATAGAAATTAATAACAGTTCCACAAGGGCACACATTTTTCAAAATTTGAATCAATGTCACAATACATTCATATTTGTGCACACCTAGGGGTTTCTGAGAGAAGTCAATTCCTTAGGATTATCCAGGGGCTAGTGACAATTTGGATTGTGACAGGGGCCTTGATGAGATTACATAATAATTTTTTGCTGCTATATACACATTTTTTTGCTGTGATATAATGAGTCCAAGTGACGGACTTTGTTCCGTCATACTGGGTTTCATTAGTCAGTGAATTATTTCATCCCCACAATGATGGAACATTTAGTTTTGGTTCTCACCAGTATCAGAGTGACATTTCATCAGTATTGGAACACAAAATACAAATATAAATAATACATTACACTCAACAAATAATTAAAGTCATGTAAAGCTTTGCAACAAACAACAAATAACAAAAAACAAAAATGGTTTTTAATGTAGTATTTTTAAATTATAGACAGATTTGTGATAAGTTATAACTATGATACTAAGTTCATAATGTTTTATTTTTATTTTTATTTTTATATATATACATGTACGACATGATTTTTACATCATTTCCTGTTTTTGTAAATAAAACCAGGATGTAGGGAGGCATCCTGGTTTTCTGAAGAAGTCCACGATTAAATAAAGTGGAAGAAAGCTTAATTCATCATTTGCCAAGTGTGGTCTTTCTATCTTTCGCTTCAGCATCTTTCCAGATTTTAAAAGGTGTTAGAATTTCACTATGCCGCACTTATAAGTGGAATGTGTGGCAGAAAGATGTTATTAACAGCTTTTAAAACGGTTACTTCTACAGAGGAACACTTTGTTTCCACCTGTGTCCATAGCTCTCCAGGGTCCCTGATTTTGCAGAATGTCCCCGATGTTGCCTCATGTTTTTTCACATTGTCCCTCATAAAACTTTTGATTTTCTAGCAAATCAATGAAAACTGCAATCAGTAAATAATCCCACACAGTAGAGTGTCTTACTTTTCCTTGTTCACAAAATGCATGTTGATACAAAACCTACCGGTATTTTAACTTTTTTTAAATTAGTTTGAGCAATATTTAAAAACTACATCTCCCCATTATACAAATAAACCAAAAATAAAAAAACAGCACCAATGATGAAGAATTCCACACATTCCCCATTATAATTGGATTTGTCAAGAATTCTTAAGAAATAGTAAGTAAATGTCTTATTTTAGAAGGCATAGAAAATGAAACATTTATTTAAATGTTTTTGAAAATCTACTTAACAGCAGCATAATAATCTGTGTTAAAAACTTGTGTTCCAAACATATACTTTATTATAATTAATTTAATTCATCTGATTGACAAGCATAAACAATTTTATAATTCTATTCTGGAAGAAATGTCATGTGATATATTTTAAAGCAATAGGTTAGCATGATTGTAAAATCTGGTTACTAAAATGTGTTTGCTGTGCATTATTTTCTATAAAGCAGACAGATTTATTCTAGGGACAGCAAGTAGGATAGTGCTCAACAATGACATAACTCAGTGAGATCATATATATATATATATATATATATATATATATATATATATATGTGTGTGTGTGTGTGTGTGTGTTTGTGTATGTGTGTGTGTGTGTATGTGTGTGTGTCTGTGTGTATGTGTGTGATGGCTTTTTTTTTTTAATAATGCAAGTGTTTCTGAGAATTTGCATAACTATGCAATATGATTTATAATAATTTCTATGAATACAATATTTTACTCTATTGACAATAATGAGTTTAAGTAAATGCTCATATACAAACAATTCAAGATTTTTTTTGGAAGCTGTTAATAGTATTCACATGACAGAAAATAGATGCATCTTAATATATGTAATGTCTGAATCATATTAGCCAAAGTTTTTGATTTAAATGAATGTTAGAACCTAATTTTCTCTCCTCTTGATTTCTAACATCAAGATTATTTGAATGCTATTTGAATACAAGTGTTATATATTACACAGATCTATATAGTAGTATGAACAGTTTAAAAAAAAAAAAAAAAAAAAAAAGTTTATTTTAGTTTATATGATGCTGTTTTACCAAATGTGTAGTTTTGTCTTGATAGATAATTGAACTGAAAACTGTTAACCTCAGTTAAATATAACTAGTATTAAATTGATAAGGTGGTAGCTGAGGTACTGCTGCTTAGGGTAGGGGGGTTAACTTGAGTAGTAAATACTACTCTAAGTTGGAGTTTTCAACTCCAGGCTGGATGCAAGGTTTAATCCTTACATTATTTTCACTTGTTCATAGTTATATGTATATAGTTTTGACATCCACAATATATTTTGTACACTCATTGTCACTACAAACAAAATTGAATCCTATACAAAATCCCATAAGAGATTTAATAAATACAGCTATATTTAAAGGTACACCTAAAAGAGGAGATGTAACATTATTTATCTTGTTATTTGTTATCTCGATCATAAGATTCTTGAGTTTTAAAAATGCCAAATGACATCTTTAAAAGGAATTTCTTTAAACATTAATGGATTGAATAATCCGTGTAAAAGGGCAAGCCTAATAAGATACATTAATTTACACAAGGCCAATCTAGTCTTCCTGCAAGAAACCCATCTCTTGAAAAAAGATATTAATAAACTAGCCACTAATAAGTATACAGTATTGGTTAGTTCAGAGCACACTCAGAAAAAAAGAGGAGTGGCTATTTTATGGAATAAAAGTATGCCCATTCCTAAAACCATTAAGTCTTATCAGGTTGACAAAGGAATGTTTTGTATGGTTACAATACAAATTAATGGGAAGACTTACACTTTAATTAATGTATATTGGAAACCTGGAATTGGTATTAATACAGTGAAACATCATATTGATAAGATCATATCATTCTCTATAGGGGATATTATTTTAGCTGATGATTTTAATTGTATACTACATGAAAGTGATACTACCACTATAAGGAAAAGAAGAATTACATCTAATGCAAAACACTTAAATGATTTTGCTAATTCTTATCATTTAAATGATATTAATAATCAGATAGATTCAAAATCATTACCATACACCTTTTTTTCTAACAGATACAAAACTTATTCAAAAATAGATAGGGTCTTTATTTCTAACCAGATGGTAACAGATTTAATTAATTCCAAAATCATTTCATGTCCTATATCTGATCATAACTCAATTGTTTTTGAATTCATGATAAAAATACTCATAATGTTCAGATCAAAAGGATACCAGCATACTTAACTCAGCTAAAAGACTATAAAGAATATATACTTTCAGAAGTACAACATTTTCTAGACATAAATAATACTCCTGAAGTCTCCATTGTCTATGTTTGGGATGCCTTAAAATCATATCTATATGGACAAAGTATCAGATGGTATAATAATAAAAGGAAATCTTGGGATAAGGAATTGTTAGATATTCAAAGTAAATTAGACTCTTATAAACATAATAATAAAGAAAATATTATGGACAAGAAAGTTATTGAAGAAATAAACAAACTAAATGAGAAATACAAAGAAATTTTAACTCATAAAGTTAAAATAACTTTAGAGAAATACAAGTTTTGTCTTATTCAATAAGCCCCAAATACTTACATAGACTTAAAAATAAAACAAAAGATTGAATAAACAAAACCATATCAAAGAAATCTTTTCTCTAAGGAAAAGAAGAATGTTTCTAGTATACCAGAAATACTGGATGAATTTAGAAATCACTTTCACAAGATTAACCATAACAACATTAACATGGAACCTAAAGATAAAATAAAGGAGTTTATAACCACAAACATGAATAAAAAGCTTAATAAACAACAGATTAAACTATTGGACAAGAGTATTTCATATACAGAAGTTATTACACAAATAAATAAGCTTAAATCAAACAAAGCACCGGGTAATGATGGTATTATACCAGAGATATATAAAATCCTTTCTAAAACTACATATTCATTAATACATAAGGTTTTTATTTTGGCCCAAACTGAGTTAATAACCCCCCCCATCTTGGCAATATACATTTATTTCACCAATTTTAAAACCTAATAAAGATCCAACTAGATGTTCTTCATATCATCCCATCTCATTACTTAATGTTGATTATAAAATGTTTATGAGTATTTTTGCTGATAGATTGAAGACAATCATCCCCGGCATTATAGATATAGATCAGATGGGCTTCATTGTAAATAGAAATACTTTTGATAATATAAGAAGAACTTTAACATTAATTGATTTTGCAAATAGGAAAAAGAAAGATTTAACACTTATTAGTCTTGATATAGGTTCAGCATTTGATTCAGTAAGTTGGGACTATCTGTTTACCTTACTGAAATGCACAAACTTCTCTGATGCATTTGTAAATTTAATTGAGCATTTATACAAAGGAACGCTGGCTTATATTAAGGTAGGAACATATGTTTCACAAAAATACCCATTCTTAAAGGTACAAAGCAAGGATGTCCACTTTCTCCACTATTATTCACTTTAGTAATGGAGCCTTGGGCTAATTTGATTAGAAACAGTACTGACATAGAGGGTTTTGAAATAGATGAAAATACAACATCAAAAATTCAACTTTTTGCAGATGATGTTCTAATTACATCAGCAGGATCTAATTCTTCTATGCAGTCTTTATTTGATAAAATGATGAATTTTAAAAGTATTTCTGGTTTAATATTCAATGAAGAAAAAACTAAAATACTACCTATATATACACGAAAAAATATTCTCATTAGTGATTTTACTAAATATGTACCCAATTCAGGTCAGATAACTTATTTAGGTATAATACTATCTAAAGATATTAAATCTATTATATATAATAACTATAATACCTGTTTTCTTAATATACAAAATCTTTTTAATACCTGGAATAATATGTTTTTTACTATGGAGGACTTACAATTATTAAAATGATAATATTCCCCAAGATTTTATACTTAATACAATCAATAATACTTTCACCTACAAAAATAACTATCAAGAAACTGAATACACTAATGTTAAATTTCTTATGGGCACCTAATAGACCTAGGATTGCATTAAAGAAACATACTAATAGCTGGTCTCAAGGGGGTATTTATTTTCCAGACTTTAATTTATATATTATCTCTTCTATTATAAAAGTTATTACTTTATTAATAGATCAGTCATATATCGCAAAATGGAAAGATTATTGGGAGATAATTAGTATGCACTTCATGAAAATCTCCTTAACACATAAAAATATGATTGTAAATAACTCCATGTTGTGGTTGCTAAAGGAATTTTGTACTTCACCTATTACACCTAAACATATGGTTTGTTACCCATTAAATATTATTATTAGTTATCGTAACTTTATATTCATGCACCCTAAGTATAGGGAATGGAATTTTATTGTATTTCCTATAATGTATACTCAGGGTATGCTTATGTCATCTACTTCTGAAGGAGCTCATTTAGCTATAGATAATAATCTAAAGTACTGGTATCAGCTGATATCTGATAATAAAGTTAAAAATCTAGATTTCTTAAAACAAGAATTTGATCTAAGAGAAACTTGCTGGTTAGAGGTTCAGATCTTTAGACAACATATCATTGATAGAATAGATCTAATGTCTATAACAGTTAAAGAATCTATTCCAAAACTGATTGATTACTTGATATTAAATTTACAGCATAAAGTTTCTGATAAAGGTAAACTTTCATATATACATAAAATTATCAGACAAGAAACTTTTTACAGTGTAGATTCATACTGCAATTATTTCACCTCTATTAATGGGGACCCACCAACTCAACAAGATAAACAATATATATTGGAATCTGCTTATAGAACTACATCTTCCATTGTCTGGAGACTTTATACATGGAATTTTTACATAGATCTTTTATACACCTTTGATGATGAATAAAATAAATAATAAAGATAATCTATGTAAGAGATGTAATGTAGAAATTAATGCTGACTGGGCTCATATGTTTTATGACTGTATGAAGTTGAAAGAATACTGGAAGTCAATTAATGAATTTTTGCAGGCTCTTTTTACAGATAATTTCATTATTTCTAAGTCTCTTATATTATTCAACACACCTGTACCTCAATGTGTTAAAAGATTAAGCTTCCCTTGTTATGGTCTATCCTAGCAGTGGCCAGGAAAATAATAACTAGAAATTGGATTTCAGATACACCTTCTTCGTTCAATGAATTTAAAAATGTTATGAATATAATGTGCCATATGGAAATAAGCACAATTAGAATGAGAACAACTAGAAAAACATCATATTATATTGTATGGGATAATTTACAAAATTTGTTAAAAAAATTCTAATTTCAATAGCACGGTATTTTAGTTTAATTAATTGATCTGATTGTAGTGGATGTCTTTGTAAATACTTTAGTTGTTTTGTTGAATATTATAATAATACCTATTTTAATTACTTGTATAAAATTGTTATGATATTTCTCTTATATGTTAAAACAATAAACCTGTTTTGAAAAAAAAAAAAAAGAATTCTTAAGAAAGAAGTTGCGAGGTATATGGCTCCATGTTTCACTGCATTAAGTATTTTACTAGCTTCCAAATCCGATGAAACACTTTACATACCTTAGCTTTCTCTTTTTATTTCTGTAACTGGTGGTACATGGAACAGATAAAGCTCCATAGTCTAAAAAGAATTATGAATTGGTCTAGCCGATTCTAAATAGCTTAGGTGTTCTTGATATGGATGCCAAGATTCACTTCTAGAGGTCTACTCTTGAGGTGAATTTCTTGGTATCCCTGTTTCAAACACATAATAAGCTGGTTGTGATTGGAGGTGCAATCATAAGCGGAATAATCCATCACTGACTGAAACAAGAAAAAATGCCTGCCAATCAAACTAAATGGCAGACACAGTGCTAATATGTACACTGCTGGGCAAAACTGCAAAATGTCAAGAAGAAACCGCAGCCCAACATCAGGTTGGTATCGCAAAAATGATGTTTAAAAACAGATACAGGAATAAAACAGGCAATACTGTGGCAACTGTAAGGTCAAAGCAAGCAATCAAATACTGAAGGTAGTGAAGCAGAGTTCAATCCCAAAATAAGCTGCGCATTCTGGCACTGTGCATAAGAGATCGTTCTGGTTTTGTACTTCTTTCACAAGGGGAAATGGTCAGGATGTGCACCTAGCAGGACACTTTCACAGGATGAGACTCTACGTACCTGTTAGTAATACAATTAACTGTACCATTACAGTGCAGTAGCTGTACCTTCTGAGAAATACTGCAGGAGGCAAATCTCTGCCTGGCAGCAGCATACATTGTTAATAAGCCATTAATATGAATCAGCATTTTGCTGTCTCTCAACATAAAACCCTGTAATGTTTAAAAAAATGGGCAGTCACAAAAAAATGTTGATTTTTGGTAAACAAAGGAGACAAATCACTATACTGTCAACACTTTAATTTGCATTAAAATAGCATTTTGAAGCATTCTGTAAACTAAGCATATAATAAGGATAACTGTAAGGGACCCTTTAAAATAGAAATAACTCCTTCATTATAATATGGTACTGTATCACAAATCTGCTGAAACAGAGCAATGATTTGTCAGAAAGTATTACCTGATACAGAAAGACACCTGCCCACAAGTTTAATGAACAAAATGCACTTAAATGCAAAGTGCTCTACAATACTAATGGCAAAGCAAACATAACCTTGCCATGTCTTCTCAGAATCCAAGAAACGTTAAATAAATTAGACAGCTAAATAAACCTGATATTTCATAATATTTAAATTAGTTTAGTGTTATATAAAACGTAGTGGAAATAAAAATGAATGACTGAAACAAGCATCTGCTTAAAACAAAAGAATTAACAGAGGAATAAATACCAGAACATGTAGCTAAAATTTTGCTTATATAGATAAGTCATTTGTTATAAAACACTAAAAACAAGAATACCTAGGTGCCCAACATCAATCTCAGTAATAACGTATAAAAGAAAAACAGACCACCATCTTGAATCTCTCTCTAAATCAGAAGAGAACTAAGTGCACACTGACTATACTGTTAGCAATTGACAGTTGCTTCTGCTTCGCATTAACCTGTAATGATATATTCTAATTAATAAAAAGCAAGGAAAAAGACTATGTAATAAATGAATATTTGCTTTTCAAAATAATAATAATAATAATAATAATAATAATGACAACAATAATTAGATCACAAGACAATTACCCAATTTGTTTAAATATGTATCACTAACATAGCACCATTCTTTGCCATGAAAGAAAATAAAACATGAAAATTGCATGTAGTATAATCTTCAAAAATGTTGTATATTGTATTTTGCCTCTTTTCAGCTCTGTGCATAAATGCATCAGAATTTCCAAATCATCTGCTTCTCAACAAATATAATACAATACAGCAAGAAATGTCAAATACCTTTAGAAAGCTTTGTAAAGTAAAATCTAAATAAAACCCATGATTTTTAGGGCATTAGTGCTTTCACATTCCATCATATTAAAAAAAAAAGAGACTGCCAAGAAAACAAAGAATCTTTCAACTTGATGAATATTTTTTACATACTCTGTGCTGATGAATGCTTTTAATTAATCAAATAAAAAATTGGCATTAGTTCTTCACATACTGACATGGAGAGAGGTTATAAGGAATACTGAACAACAGTCTATAAGATAGCAAAGGCATTACTTTAAATTTCAATAACATTGGCTACTAACATTAGAAGTTCATTTTTCAAGTATTATCATAATTATTTAAATAACTTGCATGCTTCTGAAACACAGTCCACTCAGTATTTTTGCCATCCTCTGAAATCATCAGTGTCACAGCATACAACAGCTGAAAATTCCAAAGTTTGCAAAAAGTATTCTTTGCTGTTTAGTGGGAAGATATTGTGAACTACTTATTTAAATACCTTCCGAGGAATAATCAGGTCTCTCTTTAAAATTTTTGAAAGCTTAAATTGTTCATTCAGAGAAGCTTAGGCTAATGCAATGACGATAAAGATCTAATAGAACCATTTTGTCTGTCAATAAGAATTTTTTCTTTATAAACTGAAGCATGCCTAACATTAACAAAGATTTCCTGAAACATTTACAAAATAAGAGAATTAACTGATTTGGGTAATCCACAAATTATTAGATTATTTTGACAGTAGTATGTTTCTAGATCCAAACCTTATTTTGAAAAGATTTTATTTTGTTGGGCTGATATGCATTATCTGTCCTGTGAATTACTTGTTCATTAGAATTTGACCAGTACTCCAAGGCTGAAATTGTTGTTTTTGAATACTTCAAACAGTCGGTAAAGTCAGAAACAATGCTTCTGATTTCCAGTGATTCACATAATGGTATATTCAGGACCTCAGACAAAGGTAAAATAGTATCCTTGAGATCCTGATGACAAATAGATGCACGTTATATTGCCTCCCCCCTTAAGTTTGCAAAGTTAATTTTTTGAGTTTCAGTCTTTAAAAATTCATATCTGCTACAGCTTAGTTTTTTTCTGATAAGCTTGAACAAATTAAGAGAGCATGCATCATTCTGGCCAGACTACCAGAATTGATAGTCATCTTTAAAGTGGATCTGCTCCCCTCTCCCAGCCGAGGATATTAAATGATGCCCTATTGAAATGGGGTGGGGAGCAGCCCTTGCCATCTTCTGTTCTTTTTTGGTTAACAAGGAGTCAACAATGTGCTTGCTTAAAAGCCCTGCCGCTAATATTCAGGTCAAAAGTAGTGAGACTACCTAGCAGAGAAGTCTTGTCAATCCTCACATGAAAGGTAAGTCCCAAAAGTGTGACGAGTTGCCTGGGGAGCTGTTTCAAAGATGAGATCCTAATCCAATTACTATTCCTCTACTTATGCTCCAGAGGAGGAGGGTGAGCTATGGAAATAGAAGGCAGAAGTGTGCTTATACTTCAACAGTGATCTTCCTTACTCAAAAATCTACTACTGTGGTGGTATACACTACATCTATCACAAGGATCCTTGCTACAGTATAATTTGTAACACACGGGAAGAGTACTAAAGCAGTTTCTTACATAAGGAAAAGCTTCACTTTGGGCTAAAGAGAAAGCTACACTTTACTTCTGAGTACTGCAGCATCAAAATTTGCCTTGCTTCTGTATGTCTAATTTCTAATGTTTGAAAAAAGTGTGAATGGCAGTCAAGGTTTATTATCTCCTAAGTACTCTGGACTGACAGATGTCTAAAGAAAGCAGCAAAGCTGCAGCTGCCTTAGTCAAACATGCCCTTACTTGACCTTATATGGTTTTGCTATAATGGTCAAAGAGGAAGGCAGTGCAGCTGACCAGCCATTTAGCTAAAGTGTGTTTGTTTGCAGGTTTGCCTTGTCTTCCTTACAAAAAAGAAACAGGTAAGATTCTATTCCCCTTATTTTGAGATCTCGCACAGAAAATGTCTAGTAAGCACTTGTGCAGTCCACCAGAGCTCAAGTCACAGTTCTAGATGGGAACTATTCATATTACATACATACATACCTACAAAGATTTCAAGCATGGGCAAAAATGCCCTTCTAACTTGCCAATATACCAAAACACTTGTTCCCATAATGTGTCCAGGCTGTTCTTAAAAATATCTAAACTAATGCTTGCTTTAATGTAATGTGGTAGTCTGTTCCATGCATCAGCTATTCTGTCAGAGAACCAGTTAGTACACTTCTCATTCCTACAGAATCTTCTACAGAGGTTGTCTGATGATTCTCTAGTACTTTTTGATAACCCCAAACATTCACGGGGGTAGTTGCCCCTAACTGCCCTATATACCAAATAAGATCTCCTCTTAGATATCTGTAAGAGACACTGTACAAGTTCAGATATTTTAGTCTGTCATCATAGCTTAGATTTTCACATCCATGGATGCCCTTGGCATATTTCCACTTTACTCTTTCCAGTTTACTTGTGCTTGTCTTCTTATAGGGTTTCCATATAGTTATTCCATACTCAAGTTTGGATCTAATGTAACTAACAAACAATGACTTCAGTATTTTTAATTTCCTAGAATTTATAAATCTTTTTATACAACCTATAGTTCTATAACTATCATTAACCAATTGGTTGATATGATTACAAAAACTCATAGCTGAATATACCCATATACCCAGGTCCTTAAATGAGTCTACAGTTTCAATCACTGTGTGCTGTATTAAATATTCACCTTTCAGTTTATGTCTCCCAAATCTCATATGCTTAGTTTTTGATGTATTTATCAGCATATTATTCTCCTGTGTCCAAATGGTCAATTTAGTCAAGTTATTTTGCAGACATGTCTTATCTGTAACAATTGTAATCAGTTTACCCAATTTCAGGTCATCTGCATATAGACTGTAGAGCACCTCAGATGAAAAAGTTAGGTCTGAAAGATACAGTCTAAACAAGTAAGGGCCCAGGACAGAGCCATGTGGGACACCCTGACTGTAACCAAGGATTTCACCTGTCCAGCTGCTGTATGATACTTGCCATGTCCTATTTGTAAGCCATGGAGCTGTCCATCTTATCAAGAGTACATCAATACCTAGTTGTTCTAATTTATTGATCAGTGTTTTGTGTATGACCCTGTCAAATACTGAAGTTATGGCTAAATAAATTATATCACAGCACAATTTTTCATTCATAGCTATTATTATATTGTTATAGAACATCATGTTACAGGTGGTAATAGATCTATTTTCAACATATGCATGCTGATATATGGTTTCTAATCCCAACCTATCCAGTTCTGACAATAACTTATCCAATATTATCCAATATTATCTTCTCCATTAAATTTCCACAACATGAAAGTAGACTTAAGGATCTGTATGATTCTGGGTTTGTCCCTTAAAGACAGGTTTAATAAGCGTATGTCTCCAATCTCGAGGCACCTACCCATATTTATATGACCTACATAGGCATAATGGTAGTGCATGTTCTTGCTGAAGTGTTCTCAGGTCATTGTTACTAATTCCATCTCCTCCCTGTGCTTCGTTTGGATCCAGTTTGCACAGTTCTTTTTCGATATAATCTAATTTGATTCTAGTATCTGGGGTTACCTGGATGTCACTAGGACAACTTATCACTCCTTTTGTGTAGCCAAACTGCTTTGCATAAGATTTTGTAAATATATCTATAACCTGTTGTGTCTGAGAATAAATTTTAGAATCTATACACAGTTTATCAATTTGTGTGTCTTTACTCCTTCCACATCTTATGTATCTGTAAAAAGGTTTCCTATTATACTCAATATCTTTATATAAATTTTCTTCAATGTTTTCTTGATCATGTCTCACACTATGCTTAATCTGTTTGTCCAGCTTGTTTGTTTATTTCAGTTTTCAAAGTTGTAGTTCAACCTCTCTTCCATTTCTTATATTGTTTTGTCTCTAACCTTAATCAGATATCTTGTTCTTATGGAAATATATCCCCCTGATGTTATATGCCTAGATCCTGGTGTTAAACATTTTTTGACTTTTTGCACCCAAACAATTTCTCTTTCAAAACTTTCCACATTCCATCTGCAGTTTTTCCACTGAACACCTCACTCCAGTTAGTTTTACATAGTGACTGTTTTGCTTCCATATAATCTGTAATTAACCTTCTGTACATTGGCTTAGATCTCAGTTTGGCAGACTTATCTAGCGACAAATTAACCTTAATAACCCCATGATCACTGCACATCAATGGTGGTAAAACTTGAATTGAAGTTACAGTAATTTCTTTGGGAACACAAACAATATGTAGTATGTTCCAACCCGATAGTTGTTTTTACAATCTGAACCAATTGTTCTTCCTGAATATGCTCTGTGAATAATTTCCTTACTAACGTTGTTGAATCAATATTATTCCAGTCTGTTTCTGGTAAATTTAAGTCCTCAGCTAATATTATTCTTCCCTCCTGTGTTTCATGTAAGAAATGTATGAATTCCTTTAGGTCATCTGCACTTGACTTAGGTGGTCTATACACTCCAACAATTGTTATGTGTTCCAGGGTTGTCTTTATTGTCACAGTTACACATTCTATAGTATTGGTGTTACACTAAACATGTAATAATCACAGGTCTCACAGCTATCTTTAATCCCTATCATAACACCTCCACCTGACTTTTTGTTAGAATGTCTGTTACCGTAAAAACATTTATATCCTGACTGAATTGGTTTCCAGTCATTGTTCTTTATCCATGTTTCACAAACTATAACAAAATCAATCTTGAGGGAATGCAGCAAATTTTCCAGTAAAAATACTTTATTATTAATGCTCCTAGCATTAACAACCATCAAAGATGCATCGAATGTTGCTATCTGTGAACTGTTAAATTTTCGACCTGGCAAAAATCTTGCCTTGTGTTTGTCAAATATTGCATGATATCTGCTGCAAAAATTCTCTTCCCTGATCTTGACAAATGCACACCATCCTGTCTGAACACGTGTGCCCAAAACAAGGCTTGGATGCTCTACACATTTCCATTTTTCATTCACAGTGACCCGACTATCCTTTATATAGGTGATTTGTGAAAAATATGTCCTAACACCAGTACAAGCTATACTATCTAAGAGGGCTGTCAGTTCCCTACTAACAGTCAGAGAATCCTTGCGGATGACATCATTTGCACCAACATGAATAAAAACAGATCCATACTTCCTTACATTAAAGCGTTCCAAGGCTTGTTTTACATCTTCTATTTTGCTCCTGGCAACCATAACACTACTCTATGTTCATTATCATCTCTGCAAATATAAGGTCAGTTCCTCTAATAACTGAATCTCTAATTACAAGAATAGAATCTTCAGCTTCTAATTCACTAATTTCTCATCTATCAATTGTTATGAAGGATAGATCTTCATCACTATTAGTCTTATTAATCCCACTGTTTTCACTGCATATTAAATTCTCATCCAGCTGGTACTGTAAATCCACAGCTTGAGCCATGCAGTCAACATCTGTCTTTCTCTTCTTTTTTCTTACAGTAATATTTTTCAGACCTTCCATGTTTAGTTTTGATTTCTTCCTTTTCATCTGCCCCTTGCCTCTTTTTTCTACCTTATCCATCAGGTTTTCTGATAGCCAAATATCATCATTCCCTGATATAGGTTCATAGGTTGGTACTAGGCTATCGGCCCTAGGGCCTATACAAGCCTAGCCATAACAATTCCCTGGCTATTTCTTCCCACAATATTTACTTCCCTGGACCCCTGTCTAGCAGGGCGACTGACATGATCCCTGGGGTGAATTTCCTATCTCCCATCCAATCGTCAAGTTTTCTTTTGAAGAGGGCCACAGAGGTGCTCTGCTTGACATGTACGGGCAGTCTATTCCAGAGTCCGGGGAGTCTCTGGGTCAGGAACCTATCCCTCCAGCATGTTTTGTTCACTGTCATGACAAGGCTTAGATCCCTGGAGTGTGTGGCTCTGAGGGACTGGGATTTCTTTAAGTGTAACATATCCAACAGCTCTGGGTTTGACATGGCCTTATATGTTAAGCAGAGATCGCCTCTGAGTAGACAATATGTGACAGAGCATAGCTGGAGTTTTTTTAGATGGTCAGCATAGGGCATCTGCTTTAGGCCTGTGATTCTTTTAGTGAGGTATTTCTGCGGCCCTTCCAGTTGTTGCAGATGTCTTGAGAGGTACATACCAAACAGGGCGTTGTACTCTATAATGGGTCTAATGAGGGATGAATACAGTGGGGCAATGACCTCCTTTTTTTCTGGATGAAAAACCCTTAGTGATAAGGTGTGCCACATAGAAGGATTTCCTGACTGTTGTGGCGATGTAGTTATTGAAGGTGAGACCACTATCCACCTGTTTCTCTAAGTCTCTTATCACACTTTCAGTGTTTAGTGTACTGCCACCTATGTGGCAATTCACGGGTACATGTTTTTTCCCAAAGGGGATAACTATACATTTCTTGGCATTGAGCTTGAGCCCATGGCTCTGGCACCAGGCATCTGTTTCTGTAAGGCCCTTTTGTAGAATATCCACATAATTTGGGGATTCAATAATGGCTCCCAGTTTTCAGTCATCTGCAAACTTTGTTAGCCAGAGTCCCTTAGTGTTGGCCTGTACTTCAGAGAAATAAATGCCAAACAATAGTGGTCTCAGGACTGAACCCTGAGGTACTCCACTTGTCACTTGTCTGGAGTTAGATTTGGAGTCGGCTACTTTTACAGTGTGGGTTCTGTCAGTAAGGCAGCTGGCAACCCATCAAATGATGTAGGGATTGATGCCCAGCTTAGTAAGTTTATCTATGATTCCAGAGTGGGGGGTGGTGTTGGTGAGGTCCAGATAGGCTGTGTGGACCACCTTACCCTCGTCCACAGCTCTGGAGACTGATTCTGTGTGTTACACAACAAAGCAGTGTCTTTTTTATTACATGTTCTCTTTCTTTACAGTCATTAATCAGTTTCTTTTTCTTCCTTGTTATTTGTTGCGAACTTCTTCCTGTCTTTCTTTTTTGTTTCCTTCTAAACAAAATTATTGTGATTTAAAGATATTTCAAGGCTGATTAAGCAGTGGACCATAGAATCTAAAGACCTTTTTCATTTCTTCTTAAGAGGCAGGTAGCAAGTAAACAGAATATTCTTTGTTTTGAGGAGGGTAAACAGCACTTCAGTGCATTTGGTGAACACTTTGGATGCAGTGGGGTGGTCAATTAGCAGACAGCAAAAAGTATAGTTGTGTACACTTACCATAAATGTAGATGTTCGAGTGTATTCACTGTTGCAGTCATTACATTTGGGTAATCTGCTGGCAGGTTGCCCTCAGTCTGCCTGATTAACAAAGTCTTGGGTCCTGCGTCGGTTGCTGTCCCTTCTTCCATGACATCAGGTCATCAGGGGTATAAAACATGAAGCCTACACCATTTTCATCAGTTTTCCTTGCCCCAGATGTCAGGTGCCCCCCAAATGGGGAGCAATATATATATATATATATATATATATATATATATATATATATATATATATATATATATATATATTTATAAATGTAATTTGGAACACAAAAAAAATATATACCTCCAAATAAAAGCAAATACACCAAAAAGGCTTTTGATCATAGTAAAAGAAAGAAGATGTATAGTAAGAGAAAAATAGGGGGCTGGCGGGTGAGTAACCAGGACTGCAACAGTGAATACACTCGAACATCTACATTTATGGTAAGTTTACACAACTGTACTATGTTCTTCGTGTTTCACTGTTGCAGTCATTACATTTGGGTAGAATCCCAAAGCTATGGTTGGGAGGATGGAATTATACAGCATTAGGAGCAGCTATAAGGCCCTGCAGGACAGCAGTGGCAAAGCCTGCTCTAGATTTAGAGAAGAGAGGTAAATGGTAATGTTTGGTGAACGTATGAACTGAGCTCCAGGTAGCAGCTTCTAGAATGTCTCTGGTAGGAACCCCTCTGAGAAAGACTGCAGAAGTAGATGCAGCCCTGGTGGAATGGAATCTGATCCCCTTGGGGACAGATTTACCAGGTGCATGTAGCAGAAACAAATACAATGGCTTATCCATTTTGAAATAGTCTGCTTTGAAATAGCCTTTCCCTCTGCTCCTGCAGCAAATGCCATCAGTAATTGCTCAGATTTTCTTAGAGATTTTGTCCTGTTTAAGTAGAATCTTAGTTGTCTGTGTACATCCAATGAATGCAGAATCCTCTCACCCTTGTTCTGTGGATTTGGGAAAAAGGTTGGCAGACAAATGGTCTGATTTAGTGCCACACTAGATACCACTTTAGGCATAAAGGATGGACTGGTTCTTAGAGCCACCCTGTCCGGGTAAAAGATGATGAAAGGCTCCACTGCCATGAGAGCCTGTAGTTCTGAAATCCTTCTAGCTGAAGTGACTGATAAAAGAAAAGCTGTCTTTCAAGAGAGAAATGTTATGTCTGCAATAGCAGATGCTTCAAAAGGAGGCAGGGTGAGTTTTTCGCACACAAAATTGAGGCCCCATGCAGGAGTTGGTGCTCTCCTGGGAGGTCTCAAAATTTTGGACCCTCTGAGGTACTGCTTTAGCAGGGGATGAGAAAAGAGGGGAGGCTCTGTGTTGTAATGAGCTGAAATGGCAGAGGCATGGATTTTTATGGAAGAAAAAGATAGGCCCTTGTGAAGCATCTCAGTTAAATATTGCAGAATCTGAGGAATATTGGGCATTGCTGTGTTTATTCCTGATGCTTGGTTCCAGGCACAGAATCTTTTCCGTTTATCAGCATAATATTTTCTAGTACTACGCCTTCTAGCCTCCAAAATTACATCCATCACAGGTTTGCTGAGAGATGTAACTGGTGAAATTAGTTGATTAGCCATAGAGTTTGGAGCTGAGTGTGCAGGATTTGATAGTTCTGCTGAGACACTAGATAATGTGTCTGAGGCAGGTACCATGGAGGAAGGTATGACATATTGCATAGGAGCAGGTACCAGTGTTGGCGAGGCCAGTCTGGAGCAATTAGAATCATTTTTGTTTTTTCCTGTCTGACTTTTAGTAAGACCTTGGAGAGCAGAGGCAGAGGGGGAAAGGCATAGACTGACAGTTTTTTCGAGCTGAAGGATAGAGCATCCACTTTCCAAGCTTTTTTTGTGATGAATTCTTATGCAGAATTTGTCCAACTGATAGTTTTGGGGTGAGGCAAAAAGATCTATGTCTGGGCTCCCCCATTTGCATGCCAACATGATGAAGATTTGTGGATCCAGTTTCCATTCGTGTGGGTCCATAAGATTTCTGCTTAGTTTGTCTGCAGAGTATTTTGCTTTCCTGGCAGGAAATGAGCTTGTAGATGTATTTGGTAAGCCAAGGCAGTGTTCCACAAAGCCATGGCTAGTCTGCAAAGGGGGTAGAAATGGGTACCCCCCTTGTTTAGGTACCACATGACTGTGGTGTTGTCTGTCTTTATCAGTAGTTATCCTGGATGAAGGATGTCCTTGAAGGCTGTCAGAGCATTCTGTACAGCTAGCATCTCTTTCTGGTTGATATGTAGGTGCATTTGATTTGGGCTCCATTCACCCTAAATGCATTTCTCTGCCAGATACGCCCCCCCCCATGTATAATCTGATGCGTCTGTAGTTAGGGTTTAGGTGGCAGGGGGTGGAATGAATGATAGTCCCTTGTTTTGGTGACAGGCCTCTGCCCACCATAGGAACGCTTGCCGCAGGCAATGCATGATAGACATCACTGCTTCCAGGTTGTGACAATGTTGACTCCATAAGCTTTTTAGGTACCACTGAAGTTTTCTCATATGCAGTCTTGCATATGGAATTAGTAGGATGCAGGAAGCCATGAACCTCAAGGCCTGCAGAATTTGTCTTGCAGATAGCTGGGTTTTTGTGGCCACTTGTTTGAAGTAAGTCATCAATTGAATTTGTTTTTCTGGCATGAGGTAAGCCATTGGGGCAGTTGTATTCAAGCTTGCACCCAGGAATGTAATTATTTGAGAGGGTACCAGTTGTGATTTCTTTTCATTTATGGTGTATCCTAGGCAAGTTAGAAGCTTTTTTACAAATGCCAGATGCTGTAGAAGTGTCCTTGTTTTCTGCCTGAACTAGACAATTGTCCAGGTAAGGATAAATTTGAATGTTTCTTTGTCTGCAAAATGCAATTACTGGTGCCAGTCACTTTGTGAAGACCCTGTGCGCAGTAGATAAGCCAAAGGGCAGTGCAGAGAACTGGTAATGCAAATAGCCTGCTTTGAAGTGGAGGTATCTTCTGCAAGATTCCCTGATTGGGATATGCAGGTAAGCCTCTTTTACATCTAGAGTTACCAACCAGGCATCCTTGCCTAGCATAGGCAGTAACTGTTGTAGAGTCAGCATCTTGAATTTTGGAATGTCCAGAAATGTATTTAGAATGGATAAGTCCAGAATTGGACGCCATGATTTGTCTTTTCTGGGTACCAGCAAAAGTCTTGAATAAAAACCTTGTCCCTTTTCCTTTTCTGGTACTGGCTGAATAGCCCCCATATTCATGAGGGACATAACCTATTTCTGGGCCTCTGCCCACTGATCTGGAGGCAGATCTGGCCATCCGTTTGGGATTGGCAACATGTGGAAATGAAATCTGTATCCCTGAGATACTATATTTAAAACCCACTTGTCCTGGGTAATTAGATGCCAGTTTTGTTCATGAAATACCAGTTTTCCCCTCAAAGGGGCTGCCAGAAGATAAGTGCTTGATGATGGCAGAGGAAAGTCATTGAGACTGTTTACCGTAGGGAGGTGCCTTGTTACTTCCAGATTTGGAGGTGGAGGCACCCCATTGTTTTGTGACTGAAACCTGGAGCCTTTGGAGTGTCTGGGTTTGACCTGAGCAGCTCTGGTGGGTACTGGAAAGCACTAATTCTTAGTAGGCCAGTGCCTACTGAACCTGGCCGGCTGCACTTGTAAGAAATATTTTACAGTTTGCATAGATTTAGCTTTATCTTCCATCTTTTTCAAAACTTCTTCTGCCTTATTACCAAATAGACTGCCCTGTTGTAAAGGAGCATCCAAGAATTTTGCTTTAACATGATCAGGCAGATTTTGCTCCTTGAGATAAGCATGCCTTCTTATCACAGATCCAGTTACAATGGCCCTGCAAGAGGCCTCCAAGGAATCAAAATCACATTGTAAAGTATGCTTTCCAACTTGTTCAGCTAAATGCAATAAATCCTGCAACTCTTTATTTTCCACACAGTCAGAAATCAACATCATTTTCTGTTTAATTAAGCCCATGACATGCTGCTGATAGTTAAGCCTATGAAATTGACAGTTTAAAGCTCTGATTGCCAAGGTTGCAGATGTGTAAACCTTCTTACCCCATCTTTCCAGCGCCCTGGAGTCTCTATCAGAAGGGGTAGTATTCTTAGCAGTAGAAGCCTTAATGCCCTTGGGACCCTGAGAAATTGTTTCAGGGTCAGCAGTAGGGTTTTTAAAAAGGAATTTGTGGGAGTCAGGAACCCTGTATTATCTGTCTGGCTTACTAGGAGCCGGAGGCAGAGAATCAGGAGCCATGGTCGATTCTGAGAAAACATCATCAACAATGTCTAGAACAGGGGGTATAACCAAAGGCCTATGCTGAGGAAGAAGGAAATCCCTAAGCCTCTTTTTAGATTTTGAGTAATCCTGACTCTCCCAGTGAAAGCGTCCCCTTAAGGTATGCAAAGTTTCTCCAAAAGAAAAATCCTCAGGAGGAGAAGCAGAAGGGATGGAATCTTCTGCATCAGAGTCCTCATAAGGTGGAGTAGATAATTCCTGATCAGAAGAGGAATCAGAAGAAATAGAAACCTGATCTGATGATTCATAGTCAGTGCCTTGCCTAGGCCTCTTAGCAGGAGGGTGATGGGAACCCCTAATCAAGGTAATTAAATCCTCAGCCATTTTGATCATTTGTTTTTTAGGCATAGGGGCCTGTGCATGAGGCCCAAGCGTCAGTTTTTTAGACATAGAAGTTGATTTTGGCCTAGGTTTTGAAGAAGGCATCAGTTTAACATACAAATCTCTAGGTCTGAAAACACCCTCAGAAGCCAGTGCCTGCTCAGCGGCTCCGGACCCATCTAAGGTAGAGACATCCGCAGGTTCAATACTTAAAGTGTCTTGTGGCATACCAGACTCCGACTGGGTCTCAGTAGAGACCTGCGAATCAAACGTAGCGGGTATCAGGGACTGTGAAAGCGCCTCACTGAGTACCGGTGAACCGGCGACTGGCTTAGGAGAAGCTTCGTCGTCGGGTTTGGACCTTGATGGTCTGTCTCTCTCTTTTTCTTTACATTTTTTGTGTATTCCGGTAGTCAGATTGCTAACTGACAACATTTCTGGATAGTTATATCTTGAGCCAAAATATTTAGATGCAAAAATATACCGACGCTTAATATTGCGTTGATTAAATTTAGCAGAAAACCGGCAGCAAGGCACATTGTGGTCAGGGCCTAGGCAAGGAATGCAGTACAAATGAAAATCCTTATGCGGTATTTGCTTCCCACAAGTAATACAATTATTAACTTTTACTGACATCAGTAAGGAGCAAGAAGAAGTTTCCCCAACGGGGTACTTAGCTTTAGATTGAAGACTTCAGTTCTGAAACTCGAAAATGAAAATTTCAGGAGTTGGCCGACCGGCACTTGTGAACTGCTTCTGCTTCCAGCACTGTGCGGCAAGAAAGACTGATGAAAATGGCGTCGGCTGCATGTTTTATACCCCTGACGACCTGACGTCATGGAAAAAGGGACAGCAACCGAAGCAGGACCCAAGACTTTGTTATATAGGCAGACTGAGGGCAAACTGCCAGCAGATTACCCAAATGTAATGACTGCAACAGTGAAACACAAAGAACATCTGGTTGTGCTTATTCCCTGCCACAAATTAAAGGAACAACCACCTTTGGCTACTGCGAAAGGGAATATATAGGGTAGGGTACGGTCACTAGCAGTGCATTCCTTATAAGAAATGGGAGCGATGCCTGGAATATGAACATTTTGGGTTTCTATGGGCCATATTTTTTGTACAAACAATAGAGCTGAGTAGAATAGCCTTTACTATTCTTGACTTAAGACCATTCCTGTGACTTTGTAACTTAGCATTTACCATACAACAGGTGATGCTACTGTGACTTAGTTCACAGAGGGAGGAGGAATACCGATGAATGGGTGGTGCTTTTTTTATATTATAACTTGCAAATTTTATCTCTGTCGCACCCCTTACCCAAAGGTCTGAGGTTGAGCCAAATAAGCTTTGCTTGAAACAGGAAAGTATCTCAACCTGCATGTATGTACGAGGTAGCGAATTGGAAGGTAAGCAGGGTAAGTTGCAAAGTCAGTTCCGACTGTTTTCTTAATATCTGGTTTGACACTCGTTTCCTTCCCTTCCCCTACCTTGCTGCTTACATCAGTAACCTCCACTCCTCCAAGCTTGTTGTTTCGTTGTAAAGGTTCCTTGTGTTCGAACTATTTTGCTCCACATTGCTTGCAACAGACTGGACTTTACTTTGTACAGTAATTTCTAATGTACTATGGAACAAAGCAATCAAAATGCTGTTTCACCAGCTCTAAAAAGGTTACCCTTTTCTTTCATATTTTCAAAGCCACAAATATCTGCAGTATCATAGTTGCATTTTATATAAGGCTTCCTCAATTTTTAGGGCAGGCTAAGTTAACCTGGAAAACCTGTCCATAATAATCTCATCCTCAAACTCTTTTGTCATGTCCTTCAATTAGTGGAAAATTACTCCTTGTTAATGGATCATGTGGGGTTGACAGTTTATGGCCCAGTTTCAAGGGTGGATGAGATTTCCATGTCACGCAGGAGGGTGTTAATCCTTGGTGCCAATTTAAATCGCCTGTCTAAGTCCACAGAGACAGCTGCATAACCACTCATTGGGTACTTATAAAGATGCTTACAGTTTTCTTAGAATCTAGAAAAAAAAGTTTTGCTTTTTTTTTGCATATGGGAAGCTGAGAATGTGGGTCTAATGAAGCTCCTTTAGTAGCATTGTTAAATATGTGTATGACTACTGGGATGGCAATAGGCCTAGGCTCTTCCATGCAAAAAGAGTCAAGGTACTTTTGGTACAAAACTGTCAGCTTCTTGACCTTCTAATTAAAATGTTTAGATGGAATAGTGTCCTCACTTTCCTTAATATAACCTAATAGGAAGCATACCTGGAGGTTCTGCTAATATCTGAGGTCAGAACTGGATGGTTTTGGTGGACAAGTGTCCATACTTCTCAAGCTGTAAGAGCAAGAAATCTAGAAAAAGCCATAAATAATGGGAGGACAAAAGCTCAAAAATAGGGACAATTTTTAAACATTGATCTTACAAACCCAAAAAGATGACAAAATAAGAGGTTTTGCATTAACATGAATTTCTGAAGGGAATGAAGTCTGGAAATCAAATGTCTGTTACTATTATTATGATTTCAATCTTTAATAATTTGTCATTGATTTGCCATAAAACCACAATTTTATGAAAAATGGACCAACAGTATGAGGCAAAAATCTGGACACTGCAAAAACCTGTACAGTTGAGAGGTATGCAAATGTCCCATTTCCTTTTGGAAGGGAAACCCACATATGAAAAGTAAAAGCCAATAACAACAACAGCAATTAAACAGTAATCAGAATGAAACTGTTTTTAAGAAGTTATAAATTTGCCAAATATGAGGCAATTATCTCTCTTTGTAAGTTACCTGGAAGGAGTTAACATGCTACTAGTCCATATGCTTCTTTTCTGGGGTAGAACCCTTGGAATGGTTCTTCACTTTTCAGCAGAGCATCATGCTGACGTGCTCAGTGCTGGAAGGAGACCAACTTCATGGCAATGACATCTGGCAGCTCCAGTCTGCCTTAAGGCTGATGGACATCTTTTTCTTATTAACTCATATAAGGATTTATACTGCAGTTGTGATCTCCAAGATCAACATCTTGAGTTATCTGTAAAGCTGCCCAAGTGCAGGCCAGGGAAAAACATGGACAATGGTGCATGAATTGAGTTAACAGACATGGTGCGCAATTTGGACTTATCTTAAGATTGTGAGGTGTACAACTACTAGATATTAGTCATGTGCTCATTACCATTACTCTTTGACTTCCTGAGTGATCTGTTGATTTTGGCATCCAAAACTTAGGCAGTAACCAGAACAATATGACTGCACGGCAATTAAGTTAGAATACAAAAGCTCTGTACCATTAAAGTTGGACTCAAAGACAGGCTTGTAAAATATGGTATAGTTTGTGATGAAACCATATGTTTTATCCTTTGGAACTTCTTCCCATGCTATAATGGCTTGATCCTTCCAGAACGTTTTAAGCTTTACCTTGGGGCCTTCTCCTGGACCTGAATCAAAAACATAAATAACATTATTAAACATGCACTGCAGGAGAAAAGCTGAATTGTTTAAAAGTAGCAGTTAGGTTCAGGTATTAGTTGTAGCAACATACTCTTTTGTAGGAAGTATTGTTGTTTAGAAACAGGTGGCCCCACACCTTCATGATACAGTGGATACACGGAGATAGTATAGCAGTTGTAAGGCTCAAGTGATTCTGTAAGAAAAAGAAAAACGGTATATACATAAGATGCACTTTTTATAACAGGTTTCATATCAAATGCTATCAAGTGGGAGTGAGGAAAAAAAGATACACGCAAGTTTCAGTTTCATTTTAGTATCCTGATCATTAAGAAGTTATCCTAACTGGAGAAGCATGGGTAAGCACGGGTACACAACATTCTGCTGTGAAGTTTATTTACTTCTGGCAGCCTTTCTCAGTCAGCTTAGTTGTGCTCTTCTGTAAGGTTACATGCAATAAGCAGTTTTACTACTACCATTATTTTTTGTTGAAGTTTATATTTCTAATTGAGGTTGTTGGATCACTTCAAGGTCTGTGTATTTAGGTAAGGGTGGCAAAGCAGTACAGTGGTGATCTTTGATGCCTTACTGTGCTTACTTCTTTGGTTAGATTCCTGGTTGTGATATGCTACTTGTAGAGTGTGCATGTCTTTCTAGAGTCCACCTGGCATTTTGCTGGGTACTTTTGTTTTCTTCTAACATCCTAGCTATATGGTCTAGATGAACTAGCAGCCCTCCATATAGCCAGTGCATGTGAGTAAGAGAGTGAGTAAGTGTGTGTGTGTGTGTGTGTGTGTGTGTGTGTGTGTGTGTGTGTGTGTGTGTGTGTGTGTGTGTGTGTGTGTGTGTGAGTGCGTGTCTGCGTGCGCGCGTGTGTGTGTGTGTGTGTGTGTGTGTGTGTGTGTGTGTGTGTGTGTGCTCACAACTTGCAATGGACTCTTGTCCAGGATTAGATTTCTACCTTCTACAATGTAACCCTGAATATGATAGAGCAGATAATAAAAAGCTGCTTTATACATGCATGAATAAATGGATTTATATTAATATTCAACATTCATTATGCATAAACCAAGGTTTCCTTGAAGGCTTGAATCCTTTTCACTATAACCCAACTTTCTAGATCAGTATTTTTTCACAGTTGTTACTTCCTCCGAATTTTCCCAAATGGAGTCCCTTCCTTTTTAGGATTTCTTACACTGAAAAAGTTCTTAGTAACTTGGAAGATAAGTTCTCTCTATTTGTTGTCAACTAAGTTTATTTCAAAGTGAGCTTATGGACAGCAAAGTTCATATGGTTTAAGGAAACACATGCTTACACAAAATACAGACCCGTGAGCATAAGACATAATATGTCACAACTTGTAAC
The DNA here is from genome assembly GCF_019279795.1 of Protopterus annectens. Taxonomy (NCBI): domain Eukaryota; kingdom Metazoa; phylum Chordata; order Ceratodontiformes; family Protopteridae; genus Protopterus; species Protopterus annectens. Next base: position 98,628,043 of record NC_056730.1, on the reverse strand, counting down.
TGTCAGCCCCTCATAGAGCTATATTTGATAGACAGTTAACACTATTGTGATCTACATATGTTTTCTACTGCCACAGAGTGCTTCAAAGTATAACAGCATATTACATTTACAACCCACTTTTATAGAGGACTCGATTTAAATTGGTTATGCCACATTAGATTTCTAGATTTTCTAACTAAAACCAATAGTGCATTTGTTTATTGAGATCTCCAAGCTAGAAGTGTAAATAAAATGACATTCTTTTGATTTCATATAGTTATTAATCTTCATCTTCATACAATTCCATTCATTAGATATTAAAGACAGACTGCAGTTTCACTCAGGTGCCTACCTGACCCTATTTTGAGGGCAAAGTCTGCTGAGGTTTTGAAACTGACAGCCTCCAACACATATTCAACTCTGCATATCATGAACGTCCACAGAAAACAGAACTCTTCTGACAAGAATAGTGTTATATCATCCACCTCTTCAGTAAAACCTTACAGGCCATTATATTTCAGTAACAGAAAACAGTTAGTAACATAGCATTTCATCTTGGTATAACTTGGCAAGCCCACATATCTGGTTTAAATGCATATGAGCTGAAGTGGGAAGTCGTTGACAAGGGTCAGATGTAGGTCTAAGATTATTATTTCACTGTAAGGTATCCCATTTATGCAATCTACTGCATTCCTAACCAGTCATTCAGGAAAGGATGAGTGAAACATCTGATGACAACTATCATTCCCAGTACTAAGGACCAAGGGTGCATGAAAAAAATAGGTCAGAAGTTTCCACAAGAATAGATGTGAGAACATCTCCTTCCTATTTCTGAATGTTGATAAATCAGGGGATTCCTCTGTGAAGGGATTGACCGGTTTCTGGTCTTTGGCATTGCAATCCCATCATTGACCATAAGCCTGGAAATATGACAGAATCAAAGAAACGGCAAAAACTGGAAACTGGATATATTCACATCCAAAAAGAGAAATAACACCCTCCCCAAAAAAACAAACAAACATACCACTGCTCACATACAGAGTTTGGAATGTATATTATCAATCATTTATGAAAAGGATCATTTTGATATAAATTAATGCAATAAAACAATGCAAAAGATTGAAATGCAAGCTGAAGTAATCTGCTAAACATTTCACATCAAATTAATGTTTTGGTGGTTCTTTTTCCATGATCTCCAGTCACAAAGGTCCATGCCTTAGATACTAGTAATACTGCTTTACTTGTCTCAGGGGAACACATTTTTGTGACTGTAAATCTGCTTGACAGGTTGGGTGTTTTCGCTGTGAAAATTGATCACACATATATGGTATGATGGGGAATGGAAGTCCTAAGTGCAAATTATTAATTTACTTGGCTGAGGATCACAACAAGTGTTCGAGTCTCAACTGCTTGAAGGTAAGTTCTTCAGTGCCAGGGATTCAAGTGTCTGGTAGCCCATAAGGACAGCTGCTTATACTTGAACTTGAATAGGCCAACTACTCAGCTGCTGCACACAACTGGTTGTGTCCTAAGGAAGGATGTGCTCACGGGGTAGGTATATCAGAAAAGGGAGAGGGGAGGGAGAAGTTAGGTTTAGGGAGGAAGACAGAGATTTTAGATTTAGGGAGAGAGATCAGGACTTTAGCTTTAGGGAGGGGGAGGAGATTTTAAGTTTAGGAAGTGATAGCCACTTAGGTTTAGGATGGAGAAGACGATGTTAGGTTTAGGGAGAGATCAGGACTTTAGCTTTAGGATGGGGAAGGGGATTTCAAATTTAGTGAGTGACTAGATCATTAGGTTTAGGGAAGGGAAGGAAAGAGGATTTTAGGCTGAAGGCGAGATCAGCGACTTTAGGCTTAGGGAGAGGAAGGGGACTTTAAGCTTGGAGAGTGATCGGGGAGGGTTAGGGTTAGGATCAGGGGTCTGGTAGGGCTAGATAGTTAAGGAAGGTTGAGTTACTTGAAGTTTGAGCACTTTCCAAAATGAGCAAGTGGCAGAGAGGAAGTCTGTTGTGAACAAATGGCACATGAGAACTTGTAGTAGATTCATTTGTCTGTTGTTATAGCACTGAAAATGCTTACATTCATACCAATTCTGTAAATTGACCAATCTCTGATACCATGAATTGTCAACATGAATTTATCTAAAGAATTTTATACACCAGTACTACACACAAATTGATTAATGGATATTACATCCTTTAATATAAAAAATGTCAGAGTAAGATATTCTTCAGTATTTATATACAAATTGTGCAGTCCAGTGTTGCAATGTTAACAACACCCTGGGTGTTTCAGCTTTCTGGACAGCAGCCTTTTATCCTGGTCACTGAAGTAAAATAAAAACAATGCTTTTTCTGAAGACAGGATTTGCTTCCTTGGGGTTTAAATCTACACAGCAGGCTGTGGTTACATGGTATTCAGGAGAAGCTTGATTTGAAATTAATTCATTTTAAACTGCATATATGCTTTCAGACTAGCAACATGCTATGTTCCCTAAATGTATGATCGCTTTCTTTTCTGAGGTTTACTTGCTTCAGTCTAATTTTACCTTCAAAAACCCTACACATCTCTATGTATCAAAGTATACGTATATGCATTTATGGGTGTATATAGCATCTGTCTATATAGCTAGCTGTCTGTCTGCCTAGGTAGGTCATTTGCTTGCAAGGTGCCCCTGGTTAGATAGTCAATGTCAGGTTTCATTGAACTACTCCTCTAGATAATCCAAATCTAGTGGATTTTTGGTGAATATTCAGTCCATTGCAAGCTGCTGCATTGTATGACTAGTATTCTGCTGTGTTTGTGTAGTTTACATTGTTTAAGTTCGTGATTTTACTTCTGATATTCGCTAACTAGGGATAAGTGTGAAGCACATGGTTTGACAAGTGGTGCACCAAAACAGCAAGAAAGCATTTTATAGCATCACCGAGTAAAATATGAGTTAAACACTTGAATTAAGAAAGCTGGTTAAATGACACAAAGTATGACAAAGCTAATACCAGCTGGCTAACATGTGACCTAGCTAACGTGACAAATAATTTGACAAGCCTCTCATGCTTTCCAGAGTTTATGCCTTAATCAGACTCATGTTTCCTACGAACTGAACAGGAAAGGACTTAAAAGGGGTACACAACATCCTTTGAAACACGTGAATGAATAACATATAATATGTTAAAATTTACTCTGAAAGGCCCGCACTCTCAGTACTTAAAATATGACTGAATCCCAAAGACAAACTAGTTTGAAGCAAACATGAAAAAGATCTTTTAATGTGGCATAGTTTGTCAGATGCTTTTTTAAATGCACCTCTGTATATCTTTACCAGATCTGTTACAATTGTCCTCATCTACTTCCTTCGTATACGTGTGACCTGTTTTTGGTTGGGATTAGTGCCTACATCTGACTGTAAACTCTACAGAAGTGCATTTAAATATTTTCCAGGAGTAGTTCTGTGAAACTTGACACTGACTGTCTTACCAGGAACACCTTGCAAGTAAATGACAGTACTGGGGGAAGAAGGCAGCTACTTACCTTGACAGTCACACAGACACAACAATATCTGTATAGACAGACAATATATACACACTTGACTACATACATGCATACTTATATACCTGCATACATAAAGATGTGTAGAGTCTGTGAAGGTAAAATGACACTGAAGGGATCAAATCTTGGAAAAGAAAGATATCTTACATTAAGCAAGCTTACAGTTACTGGACAGGAAAGGATATGGAAATAAAAAGGAAAAATGGCAAAATATTTAGTTTCTATTACTGGGAATAAGCTTAGATGAAAGCAGGTTAGTGAAAGTTGCGGAAGTGCAATTAATGCACAAGAAAACAGCAATCAAGAAACACATATCTGAAAGAAGGAGATGAGGACAATTTCAACAGGTTTAATAAAGGCATAGAGCTAGTGCAGTGCTCGAAATGGATGTGAGATGAAGTCATTTAAAGTGTACTGGTATTCTGAAGTATGGGTAAGTAATAAATCCTTGAAGTTGGATACTACCGCCTTAGCATATGAAGTGTAAAAGTATGTAGCTTGTGATACAAAAAAGTGTATTTGTACAATATTCTACATTTAGCATATTTTTGCATCTGTGTATATGTAAACATGTTCTTACCATTTTATTGCATTTGCAAATGTGTTTTTTTTTTTCATATGAGATAATATTCACCCTCACTGTGCATGTAAATGGTTCAGGGAGATCAATATACTACACCGGTAAACAAACGTCAACAAATACAAATTAATATTTTTGCATTTTATTTTTTGTTAAGGATTGACCGCTGAAATTCTATTTGGAAAATCCCTGCTGTGATTTCACGAAAAACCTAACCCACAATGCCTTGCTACTTATGTCAATGTAAAGGCTGCTGCATTTCCATGCTAAATCCATTAGCAGGAGTTGTTTATTTCCCAGAAAGAAAACAAATTGTCAATCAGGTCTTGCAGGTGGCGCACCCTACTTTGAAAATGAACACGGGTGATAATGCAGTAGTGAAGCCACAATCTAAGTAAGAAGCTGTTCTTCTAAAGAGATACGTTGTTTTTGGTTACCTAGAATGCTTTGTGGATGTATGTAAATCACTGCCCAAAAAGTACTATGACATAATTTTCTGGATGTGGTTATAGAGAAAAACTGAGTAAACAATGAAACTAAAGAAATCAAACAACACCACATAATCTTCACGTTTTACAAAATCACTTATCTGGAGCTGGGATCAGTCAGATCATGCACATGCTCAAGTCGTTAGGCCACAGGTACCAGTATGATTCCATCCTAGTACATATTAGTGTAAATGACCTGAGATGTACCTCCCTGGACTATATGAAGACAGACATTATGGAGCTTTCAGACTATGTGTCTCAGCCTGGTATGAGCCTGGCACTGAGGAGCATATTATTATCAATCACTGAGGATGATGAGGAGCAAAAAACTATTGATTTCAACAACTGTCTGTTTTTCTGGTGTCATGGTTAACAGACCCTTGTTTTTCCAAGGATAGTCTGCACCTTTTCCTTCTAGGCTTTTAAATACTGGCTAAAACTTTATCCACCAACATAGTGCCTTTTTTATGCAATGCCAAATTGACAAACCTGCCAACATAACAAATCAACTCAACTGGACCTCAAAGTGTTACTGCTCAGTGCCAGGAGCTTAAATAAAAAACTACATTCCCTCCAAGCCCTCCTCACACTCAAGAATATAGACATATGTGCAGTTACCAAGACATGGTTTAAAGTGCAGAAAGTCCCCCAGCAGTGCAAGGTTTCAGTGCCTCCAACACTTTTAGACAAGTAGCTGCACAGACAAGGGCTAAAGGTGGCCCAACATACTGGACCTCATGCTCACAAATATGGGAGAATGCTGCCCCCCCCCCCCAATGTCTCATCCTCCTTGCTAAGGTCCTACCATAAGGCTATCTCCTTAAAACACAAAATCAGCTCTGTAATCTCATTTAAACAAGTAACAGTTATGAACTATTTCAAGACAAATGATCTTTTATTAAATGATGGTTTGTCAAAATTCAATGCCCCTCCAAATGTTGAGAACACAGCAGCCAATGCTGAATTGCTCTCAAAAACTCTGTAGAACTATGTCAGTGGCTGTACAGAACCTGCTGTACCTACTAGAAGTAAGCCCAGGACTATCTCCAGAAACAAACTACCCTGATGGCATCCCAAATTAAACAGGATATACAACAAAAGGAAAACAATTATGCAAAAATCAGGAAGGTTCACAGGTTCATAGTTTCATAAGAGGCCCTTATAAGCCTAGCCAAGAATTTCACCCATGTTCCCACAAAGTCAACACCTGTTTTCCCTGTCCATCAGGGACACAGGTGGGATCCCAGGGGTATATTTTCTGTTTCCCATCCAGTCATCTAGGTTCCTCTTAAAAAGGGCTAGTGAGGTACTCTGCCTAACATGGAGGGGAAGTCTATTCCATAGATGGGGGAGTCACTGGGGCACAAATCTATCCTGCCAACAAGTTCTATTAATGTCACAGATTGGGTTGAGACCTTGTGTGCGGGTTGTGTGAACGGAGTTTGACTTATGGACATGCAGCAATTCCATCAAGGTTCATAGGTTCATAGGTTCATACTAGGCTATCTGCCCTGGGGCAATTATAAGCCTAGCCCGATTCTGTATGGCTTACGCCACCCCTTGATTTGAGTATACTGTGCCCTTTTTAAGGTTTAGTTTACTGTGCCTCTGTCTAATAGTGACACGGGAGTAATCCCTGGGACAAACCTACGATCCCCCATCCACTTATCGAGATTCTTCTTGAAGAGATTCAGTGAGGTGCTCTGCCTCACATGAACTGGAATTCTATTCCAGAGCGAAGGGAGCGTCTGGGTTATGAACCTGTCCCTCCAGCAAGTTCTATTTATTTCTGTGCTGAGGTTCAAGTCCCTTGAGCGTGTAGCTCTAAGGCATTTAGATTTACTGAGGTGGAGCATGTCCATTAATTCTGGATTTGACATAGCTTTGTATGTCAGGCATAGATCGCCTCGAAGTAGGCGGTATGCAACTGAGTACAGCTGGAGTTTTTTTAACCGAGCAGCATATGGCATCTGTTTGAGACCCTTGATCCTCTTGGTGAGATACTTTTGGGGTCTTTCTAATTGCTGCAGGTGTTGGGTAAGGTACATCCCAAAAGGGGCATTGTATTCTATGATGGGCCTGATGAGGGATGAATAAAGGGGCATGATTACCTCTCTTGATCTAGATGTGAAACCCTTCGTGATGAGGTGGGCTATGTAGAAGGTCTTTCTAACCACTTTGGCAATGTGGTTTTCAAAGGAGAGATTGCTATCAACTTGGGTCCCCAGGTCCCTAATAACTTTCTCTGTACTTAATGGGTTTCCGCCTATGTGGTAATTTGTGGGCACATTGTTTTTGCCAAAGGGTATGACTATACATTTTTTGGCATTTAGCTTTAAACCATGGTGCTGGCACCAGTTATCTGTCTCTGTGAGACCTTTTTGAAGGATGTTTGTGTCAGCTGGAGAGTTGATTATGGCGCCCAGTTTGCAGTCGTCTGCGAACTTGGTGAGCCATAGTCCTCCCACGTTTGCCTGTACCTTGGAAAAGTATATACCAAAGAAGAGTGGTCCCAGGACAGAACCCTGTGGGATGCCACTTGTGACCGGTTTCGAGTCTGACATGGCTCCAGCAACTCTCACTCTGTGGGTTCTGTCTTTGAGCCAGTTTGCGACCCATCTTGTGACATAGGGGTTTATATTTAAGCTGGATAGCTTATCTATGATGCCCGAGTGGGGTATTGTGTCAAATGCCTTTGCAAGGTCCAGATAGGCTGTGTGGACTACCTTCCCTTCATCTATGGCTTTGTGACTGTTTCAAAGAAGTCAACCAGGTTCAAAAGGCAGGATCTGCCCTTGACAAAGCCGAACTGGGTAGGATCTAGTGTCTGTAGGTCCCCAATGTCTTTGTTTATGAGCTCCATGATGATCCTCTCCATAGCCTTGCAGACTAAGCTAGTCAGGCTTATAGGGTGATAGTTTCCAGGGTCCGTAGAGGCTCCACCTTTGTGGAGTGGGACCACTGTTGCTGTACGCCATTCTGTGGGCACATATCCTGTAGTGAGGCTGAGATTGTATAGCTGTTTTATTTGAGGGATTAGTTCCTCTTGTAGTTCATGTAGGATGCAACCTGGGATGCCATCTGGTCCCATGGAAGCAGTGTTTTTTGCTTTGGAGAGGGCAGCCTTCACCTGAGCATATGAGATGTTTGGGAGGCAGCCCTCTGCCGGGATAGATACTTGCTCTTTTGGGGGGGAGGGGGTAGAGAAGTTTGCACTGAACCTGTCTGCCAGGATATTGGCGATGTCTGTGGGTTCAGTGTATTTTTTGTCATTTAGAATCAACTCAGAACAAGTCTGGGAGTTGCATCCCAGGTTTCTAACATAACTGAAAAAAGCCTTATGATCGTAATTTTTTGCTAGTACTGATCAGAGATGCCTTCCCTATTAGGGATTTTGCTCTATCATGTAGTAGCTTCCTCCTTCTGTTGTACAGTTTATTTATGGCAGGGGTCCACCAGACTGGACGCCTGCCTTTGGATGATTGGGTATTGGTTTTGTTTGGGATAGCATGATCCATGCCTTCCTGGAGATGTCCGTAGAATGCATTTATATAGGATTCTGCAGTTTGGGCTGTAGTTTCCACTGGCCCTGGGGCCTTGAAGGATTCCACTTCAGTTTTGAGAAGTGAGAAGTTCGCTTTTGAGAAGTTTTTCACTGTGGTTTTCTGGGCTGGGGGTGGGGTCGGGATGTGGACATCCAGTGAAATTAATTTATGGTCTGATCTTACCAATGAGGGATATACTTCTGGTGTGGAGCATAGAGTCCCCATGTTGGTAATGATCAGGTCTAGTATGTTGTCCCCTCTTGTGGGAGTGGTGACTAGTTGTTCCATAGCATTTGAGTTTATAATTTCCAGGAATCTTTGGGCTAAGGTGCTGGGGCTTGAGTAGTGCTCCCAGTCAATGTTTGGGTAGTTGAAGTCGCCCAATATAATGGTGTTCGGAGAGATCTTCATGTTCTCCAATGTTTTCAGGAAAGCCGAATGGGATTCCTGACTTTGAGAGGGTGGTCTGTAGGATGCTATAAACTGAAAAGCAGCCTTGCCCACTGTTAGTTGCACATGAATGGTCTGCGATACTTCGTGCAATGCCACTAACCTGGAGGTGTGGATATCCTTGATAAATATGGAAACTCCCCCTCCTTTTGTGGTTGGGTCTGGGTTTTGGGGCCGAAAAGCATGATATGAGGTATAGCCTGGTAGTGCTGGGGTGCTCTCTGGAGCCTTGAACCAGGTTTCTGTCACTGCACAGATATCGATGTTCTCCATACTGAGGAGTCTGAGTCTGAGACAGCCTTGTATGCCAGACACAGGTCACCTCTGAGCAGTCTGTATGAGACTGAGTAGAGGGACAGGGCTTTTAGCCTATCTGTACAGGACAGGTGTTTGAGACCTTGGATTTTCCTGGTCATGAACCTCTGTGGTCTCTCCAAATGCTGCATGTGCTTGGCAAGGTACATGCTGAAGGGGGCACTGTACTTGATAACTGGTCTGGTAAGGGAGGAGTACAAGGATGTTATGACCTCCTTGTTCCTGGATAAAATACCCTTACTTATGAGGTGGGCTATGTATAAAGCCTTTCATACAATGGAAGTAACATGGTGGTTAAAAGTCAGGTTGCTATCAACCTGGGTGCCCCAGTCTCTAACGACTGATTGCATGCTTAGTACATTGTTATTAATGTGATAATTAGTGGGGATACCATTTTCCCCAAAGGGGATAATGATGCATTTTTTGGCATTCAGTTTGAGGCCATGCTTCTGGCACCAGTCATTAGTTTGGTTAAGGTCCACTTGGAGGATGTTCACATCACTACAGGAATTTATGGCAGTGCCCAGCTTGCAGTTATCTGCAAACTTGGTCAGCCACAGACCACTGATTTTGGCATGCACCTCAGAAAAGTATATCCCAAACAGTAGAAGCCCCAAGACTGATCCTTGGGGTACATCACTTGTTACAGGTCTACTAATACAGGTGTCTTGCCCTATTTTGACAGAGTGAGTTCTATCAGTGAGACAGTTAGCTACCCATCTGGTAACATATGGGTTGATGCCTAGCTGGGAGAGTTTATCTATTATGCCTGAGTATGGAGTATGGAATAGTACTGAAGGCTTTGGCTAGGTTAGGGTAGGTGGTGTGCACTGTTTTGCCCTCATCCATGGCTTTGGTGACTGTTTTGAAGAAGGCGATCAGGTTTAACAGACATGATCTCTCTTTGATAAAACTAAACTGTGTGGGATCAAGCATTTAGAGGTTGCCAATGTCCTTGTTTATAAGGTCCATGATAATGCTTTCCATGGCCTTGCAGGTCAGGCTAGTTAGGCTGATGGGCCTATAATTGCCTGGGTCGGTGGATGCTTCACTTTTGTGCAGAGGGATGACAGTGGCTGTCCTCCATTCTGCTAGGATGAAGCTGGTGCACAGGCTTTGGTTGAATATGGTGTCTAGTGGTGCTGAGAGCTCTTACCTGAGTTCATGTAAGACACAGCCAGGGATGTTGTCGGGTCTCATGGAGGCTGTATTTTTTGCCTTTTAGAGAGCATTAATAACCTTCTCACTAGTGATGAGGGGATGGGGATGTCCTGGTTTACTGATGGGGGGAGAAGGGGTGAAGTTTTCACCAAACTTGTCTGCCAACAGGTTGGCTATATCTATGGCATTTGTGTATGTGGTATTCTTGACCACATAATTCCTGTAAAAATAAAAAAAAAACTCTCATCAAACTAAATAGACAACTAATAGGGTTAATTAGGTGAAGCAAAGCCAACTTTGTGGTTAAGATAGCATCCCAGGTGAAAGATAACCCTAAGGCCTTCTTCAGCTACATCAGAGGCCTCAACGGCAGCACACAGCAATGTGCTGAATTGGTAGTTAATGATGTCATGTTCACTGACCCTGGTGATATAACGGACCTGTTTGCAGACAAATCTAGTTTCAACTTCACCCCAGTCACCCTCGACCATCCCTGCAAAGCATCCTGAAACATAACCCCTCCAACCAGAACTAGGGATGTACTTGCTGCACCTGCTAAAGTCAAAAACACAGCCCACTGGGCCCCAATAACATCCCAGGATGCTTCTTGAAAAGTCTAAAATGTGACTTATCAGGACCACTGTAGTCATTATTTAACTATTGGTCTTAAAACAGACTTTGTGCCATGTGAATGGAGGACTGCAATTATCATTCCCCTTCATAAGGAATCATCTTCAACAGATCCTAGAACTAGAGAGCCATCAGTCTGACTAGTCTTATTTGCAAAGCCATGGGAAGAATTATCATGGATATTATCAATAAGGATGTAGGAGACCTCCAGACACTGGATACATCCCAGTTTGGCTTTCTCAAAGGAAGGTCATGTTTACTGAATCTGGAGGACTTCTATGAAAAGATCAGTAAGAAAATGGATGATGTGAAATCTGTGCATATTGCCTACCTAGAGCTGGCTAAAGTATTTGATATAATACCCTACTGAGGCATTTTCAACAAATTTATGGAACTAGTTATAAACCCCTTTGCAACACACTGGACTGCTATCTGGCTAGCTGATAGGACCCAGGTGGTTAGAATTGGTGAGGTCACCTACACAAAGAGGCCAGTCACCAGTGCAGTCCCCAAGGGTTCTGTGCTGGACCCACTCCTCTTTGGCATCTCCTTCTTGGATGTCAAAACCAATGTCAAAGATCTCTAGCTACCCGAGTTTGGAAATGATTGCATACTGGGAGCAGACATTGAATCCCCCTAGATCAGAACACCCTTCAGGAAAGTTTAACACAGACAAATGTTTGGTACCAAAACCATGGCTTAAATTTCAGTACCAAAAAATGCATTATAGTACCTTTTGGGAAGCTAGCCACTCCAGATAACTGTTTCATCAATAAAACACCCTAAAAGCTGATTTGTTAATCAGGAATCTGGGAATTCATGTAGATAGTAACCTAGCCTTTAACGAACATGTGTCCAAGTTGGGAAGAAAATCCTTTTTTATTGGTCAACTTATAAGCAAGGGCATGGCATCTAGGTCCAGACAGGTAATCATATCACTGTACTCGGCTTTATTCAGACCCATCATAGAGTGGATACTTGACCAGATACATGCAGCAACAGGAACATTCACAAAGATGCCTTACAAAAATAATACAAGGAGTAAACACAATGCCCTATGATGATCACCTCAAAGCCCTGTCTCTTTACTCTGTATCATATAAACTTCTGAGAGGTGATCATACCTCTCAACTTCTTAGTGCAAGAAATCTGGACAAAGCCTGACAAAATGGGGGTACAAAGGCCCAGAAAATAGGGATATATTTTAAATATTGCTCTTATAAACTTAGGAAGTTGCTAGAGTAACAAGGTTGTTTAACATACATTTTCTGAAGGATATGAAGTCTGAAACTCAAATGTATGTCATTATTTAGTGACTTCAGTCCTCAGATCATCTCAGTGATTTGCCAGAAAACTACAAATTTTATGAGGAACAGACCAAAAATATCAACCAAAAATCTGGACATTCTATGAAAATCTGGACAGTTGAGAGGTATGGAGGTGATCTTTGCCTGGCATTCAAGGTATCCCTGTACCCTGTTTTGATGAATCTTTTATACATCAGCAAAACAAACAGCATCAGAACTACAAGATTAAAAGATCAAAGTTTACTCGTAACATAAACAGGACATGTTGGAGAGTCCAATATGGTTCTCATAGAATTCCCATTCCCAGGAACAGGCTTCTCATTCATTTGAAACTGAGCTATTCCTTATCTCTCTTTAAGTGCAGCTTGGACCAATGGATGGGTAATCAGAAATTCACCTGGTATGGTACCTATGTTTCTGATGGTCAGAGGTAGCCAGTAAATCACCTCCTATATAATTCAGATTTATGGGTCACATTTGGGTTGCACTGCTAGGCTTATAAGGGCCTTAGTGGTTGTTAGCCTTGTATACACCTATGACCATATGAACACGCAACTTTAACATGAGGACTATAACTGAAAATTAAATTAATTGTAAAACAAAGATGTTTCAAAAATGTAGCCTGATGTAGCTGCATTTTTAAATTGCCAGGTAGTGTGGGGTATATATACATGTGTTTGGCAGACAAATGGCTACTATATTAGCACTGATTATTAGAGCCTTTCTCTGTTGAATTCCCTGTTGTATGCATTATAATAGACTAGTTTATGTTTTCCTCTGTTATAAATTCTGAAAAACAAGTGTATTACTTTAATTCACTTATCTTTACTTGACTGAGACTGTTGCAGGCTCAGTTGATGGTGTACATGTATATATTAATTAACTGCCACTAATCTCTCATTGGAGACCTGCTTCCTTCTCCTTCCACCCATATCCCCTGGCCACCCCTGGGTTCCTACCTTTATATTTCCATTACCTTTATATTTCCATTAACTTCACCTAACTTGTCCATCATATTCTTTCTCATCTATAAGTCAATAGACTTGCTTGCACTACATTTACACCTCCATGGTTAGTATACGCCTACCCATTCCTTGATCCTCTGCCTTGTGTAATGTACCTCTTCATCTCTCCTATAAAGGCACCCAGTTAAATTCAACAAACAAATCAGTAACCATCACCATAACAGAATTGCCTCTTGCTATCCTGCTCAGTCTCACCTTACTTACTACCACAACCACATACTAATACCTTTTTTCACCATGCATAGACTTACTACAAAATCATAAAAGCCTAATCCATACCATGCCAAATTTTATACATATTAATCAATCCAAATCTCTTCCAACTACAAATAACTAGCTTAACTAAACCTAAGTATATGTCATCTCCCACAAACACAAATATCTACCTTATATTTTTTCAGGATAAAACAACAGCTTAAATACCACTTATGACTGCTTATTAATCTTCTCCTTATTGGTATTGTAGAAAATAAACCAGAAGCAGCAAACTTCATTGCTGGGGTATGGAAATATACAATATAAATGCTAGAAATATCTGCAATGGGATATATGACATACATAGCTGGATAGTGAAAACCAACAACTTAATGTTTCAGAAGAGCAAATTCTGTCTCCTAGATATGATACACTGTGCATTGAATACATACAGTGGATATAAAAGGTGCACACACCCCTGTAAAAATGCCAAGTTTTTGTGATATAAAAAAATGAGACCACAGTAAATCATTTAAAAACTTTTCCCACCTTTAATGTGACCTATAAACTGTATAATTCAATTGAAAAACAAACAAATCTGTTAGGGGAAAAAATATAAAAAATAAAAAATGTACAATAAGCTGGTTGCATAAGTGTGCACACCCTCAAACTAATATTTTGTTGAAGCACCTTTTGATTTAATTACAACATTCAGTATTCTTGGGTACACACCTGCCATCAATTAAAGAGACTCTGATTAACCCCAAATAAAGTTCAGCTGTCCTAGTAGGATTTTCCTGACATTTACTCAGCTACCTGCTACAGCAAAAGCATAGTTCGCACAGAGCTTACAAAGTATCAAAGGGATCTCATTGTTGAAAGGTATCAGTCAGGAGAAGGGTAAAAACAAATTTCCACAGCATTGGATATATCATAGAACACAGTGAAGACAGTCATCAAAAAGTGGAGAAAATATGGGGCAACTGTGATGTTGCAAAGAACTGGGCATCCCTCCAAAACTGATGAAACGACAAGACAAAACTGGTCAGGGAGGCTGCCATGAGACCTACAGCAACACTGAAGGAGCTGCAGGAATTTCTGGCAAGTATTGGTTGTGTACTACATGTGACAATCTCCCGTATTTTCCACATGTCTGGCCTATGGGGTAGGGTTGCAAGACGGAAGCCTTTTCTTACACAGAAAAGCATACAGGCCCAGCTAAAATTTGCAAAACAATACATCAAGTCTCCCAAAAGCATGTGGAAAAATGTGCTATGGTCTGATGAGACCAAGGTTAAACTTTTTGGCCACAATTCCAAAAGGTACGTTTGGCACAAAAACAATACTTCGCATCACCAAAAGAACACCATCCCCACGGTGAAGCATGGTGGTGGCAGTATCATGCTTTTGGGTTGCTCTTCTTCAGCTGGAACTGGGGCTTTAGTCAAGATGGAGGGAATTATGAGCGGTTCCAAATACCAATCACTTTTGGCCCAAAACCTTCAGGTGTCTACTAGAAAGCTGAAGATGAAGAGGAATTTCACCTTTCAACATGACAATGACCCCAAGCATATATCCAAATCAACACAAGAATGGCTTCACCAGATGGCTTCACCAGATGAAAAGTAAAGTTTTGGAATGGCCTAGCCAGAGCCCAGACCAAAATCCAATAGAAAATCTGTAGGGTGACCTGAAAAGGGCTGTGCACAAGAGATGCCCTCGCAATCTAACAGATTTGGAGATCTTTTGCAAGGAAGAGTGGGCAAATATTGCCAAGACAAGGTGTGCCATGCTGATAGACTCCTACCCAAGAAGAATGAATGCTGTAATTAAATCAAAAGGTGCTTCAGCAAAGTATTAGTTTAAGGGTGTGCACACTTATGCAACCAGCTTATTGTATGTTTTTTACTTTTTATATTTCTTCCCTTAACAGATTTGTTTGTTTGTTTTTCAATTGAATTGTACAAGTTATAGGTCACATTAAAGATGGGAAAAGTTTTGAAATTATTTATTGCGGTCTCATTTTTTTATATTACAAAAACATGGCACTCTAACATGGGTGTGTACACTTTTTATATCCACTGTATACTGTGCATAAATCACATAAACAAAAGAGGTCTATATATTACAATCCAGTTCTATGCTAAACACATTTGACCTAATGTAATTTAGCAGTACCTCAGTCTGACAAAATCTGAATCTTTACTGCCAGCTACTCGATTAAATCAATTCAATTGCATACACATAGCTGTTATACGCATCCCACCAAAACTATCCCCTCGTCATATCAACACAATCAAAAATACTCTGCCTTGGCTTACCAACCACTTACAAAATGAAATTATCACAGGAGACACTAATTAAAATTAGCAGTGACAACCAGTGTTGTGCTATTTACTTATAAAAATAATAAGTTACTATTACTGGTTACTTTTCAGTGAAAGAATTTGTTACTATTACTTATTAATTTTCTAAAAAAATAATAAATTACTATTACTAGTTACTATCTAAAGTAACTAGTTACTGTTGAGTTACTTTTACATAAGTATAGTTTATCAATTCTCATATTCAGATTTACTCATACAGTATTTGTGTGTGAGGAATACATGCTTACTGCACATGAATACGGATGTATTAAAGTTGTATACACAGTGTTACAATAATGATGAATAGCATTTTACAGTTTACAAAGTCCCACAGGCTAGTCTTTATAGTCAGAAAGTTACAAAGTATGCACAGCCAGCAACACAAGACTCATAACAAGTTACAACCCATTATATTTTCAACAATGTACATTAGGCTAGTCTGCTAAAACTAATGCTGAGAATGCAAAAATGCTTACTGAAAATGTCATATAGGTCTAACAAGACTGTTAACACAATAACGTCAACCAAAACATCACTTTATATAACTATTCACAATGACTACACGATGACTACACATTTCTGTTGGCTCGAAGAAGGAGCAACCTTTCAAAGTGTTTGTCGGTGAGTCTATTTCTTCTTGCAGTCAGCACTTGTCCACCAAGACTGAACAGGTGTTCAACAAGTGCACTAGCTGGCAGAGCTGTATTAGTGTTCAGACATATCTTCTTGACTACAGGGTAACTGTTGAGAGAAGATATTTGTCTGGAAGGGTCAACCAGGTACATATCCATCTAAGAAGATATGCTGACGTTGGCTGGCGTTGATTCTGAAGCTGAAGAAACTATCTTCGGCAATTAATGCAAAAGCTTCAGATGACCCATGTGCAGGTTCATCCAGTTTCTGCATGGCATCAAGGAGCAGAGCCTTGCCTCTGAGTTTCTACTCTTCACTGTCCATCCATCGCAAGCAGAACTGTGGATGCACTGTGCTAGCAAGAATGAGCTCTTCACGCTCCAGAAGGTGATTGAACCGAGCCTCAATGCCTTTAAGAAGAGCATCAACTAGCGGCATAACAAGCTTCACAGACTGCCTGACTTCAGACAACTTGTTTTTCAGACACATACTGGTGGGGATCAGGATTCCCATGAAGCTTTTCAGCTCTGACTGCAGGATGTTCAGAGCCATTGCCAGGGGCTGCATTGCTGACACAAACTCAGCAACAAAGGTAATTTCTGCAGGCCTGAAGATGGCAATTCCAATCTGTTCACTTTTCTCATTCAGCAAGCTTTCACCCTGAGTTGCAATGAGGTGAATTCTCTCCAACACATAGAAAGTGGAATTCCATCATGTCACATTGGAAATAATCAATGCCAGATCACACTTATTTCGAGTCACCTCAGCAGCTTGGATGCTGCGACTAGCCTTGTTCCAAGCAGCACAGCATTTGGCAATTGTGCTTCGTATGATCTTTTTATACTGTGCATCATTACATGCAAATTCAGCATATTGCATGGCAACTAGATTTAATGTGTTTGCTGCACATCTCAGATGGGGAGGCAGTGAATAGGTGTTCTCGCTTTGCCCTGACTGACTCAGCACGGCTGTCATGCTGTTGTAAATCACTTCACCATCATCATCCTCATCTTGGGACAGAATGCTTGTAGTCTCAGATCTCTCACATTCTGAGAAGACAGTGAAAGCCTTTACAAAATTGCTGCCATTGTCAGTAATTGTTGCACACACCTTTTGATCTATCTTGTACTTGATGGAAATGCTCTCAAGAGTTGATGCTATGAGATCATATGTATGCCTACCCTGTAATCTGCAGCATGACATAGCAGCTGACTTTCTTTGGTGTGTCACAGTTGATCCAGTGGGTGGTGACACCAAAGAAACTAAGATTCTGATTGGTCCAAATGTCAGCCGTAGTGTGCTGCACTGGAAGAAGCAGCAAGCATGTTCTTATCATTCGTAAGCATATTTGTGTACTTTTCTATAAGATCATATATCTGCCAAATCTCTGTGGTTTTGCTTAAACTTAAATCACTGTCTCAAAGCAAAATCTTTCTCACTGCATTATTATTAACACCACATACAAGCTTATTTTTTATCAACTCATCTCTCAGATCATCAAATCTGCACATTTTTGACTTGTTTCTCAAGTCAGTTATATATGCTGCAAAAGTTTCAGCAGGCTTTTGATCTCTTGTATAAAATAGTGCCTTTGCACTGTAATATTCATTTGAGGGTTGCACATTTCTCTAAATTTACATTTTTAGCACTCAGTCTTCCCCCGTTTCAGCCTGTACCACAATATGGCAGTCTTCACCCTTCTCTGCATAAACAGCAGGTGCATACACAAATGAATCTTCTCTTTCAATGGCTTTTGACCCAGCTAAATTGAGCAGAATAAATGTTTTTGTATGTGTATATTTATCAGAAAAAACAGCCTGCATGAAAATATATTCTTGCTACAACACTCTCCAGTTTTCAGCATCAAACACAAGCGGATCAGGTCTGTGAAATCCCTCTGCCATGCCAAATAAGTGTCAAATACACACCGACTACTTGTAATTATATTCAGCTGCACAACAGACACTTTGAAATAACTGTTCTCTTTGAAAAGACTGTACTGTAATACTGCACACACTTCCAACACTTTGCACACTTTAGATACTTTGAATAGCTTTAGTTAATGTGAAAAAGTAGTACATTGTGAAAAAATACAGTTGTTTTCTCTTTTTTGAACATTTTATATGATTCGGATATTGTTTCAAATGTTTTCATAATTATTTCAAGTACTTTTTTCAATACGTCGCAATTTTGAACATTTTGTTTATTCAGTAATTGGTTTGGAATGCTTTGCTTTAAATTCATTGAGGGAAAAATAATTTAAATGAGTTTAAGAACCTGGAAATATTTTCTGACAAGTTTACGAGTCGTTTGCGAGTTGTTTGAGCAACTCTTATATATTCCTTCATTTCTGACTGTACGCCTCATGGTTTTAAGACGTTTTGACTTTGGATCCCATTCTGACACCATGTCACTTGTCTCGTGTATTGAAATAAGATGATGAGGCTTGGGTTTTGTCTAAGATGTTTATTACACACAAACACATCAGGATGGATGACTGGAACATAAAACTTAAATGAACTAGCTAACTGACTGACTGCTACACACATACATGGTTTCACTCATAGGTTCATAGGTTCATAGGTAGGTACTAGGCTATTGGCCCAAGAGCCTACATAAGCCTAGCCAACAAGGTTCCCTGGCTTACGCCACCCAAGAAAGTTATTTTCCTGTGCCACTGTTGAGCAGAGACACAGAAGTGATCCCTGGGGTGTATTTCCTATTTCCCATCCACTCATCAAGATTTTTCTTGAAGAGTGCTAATGAAGACCTTTGCTTGACATAGATGGGTAGCCTGTTCCAGAGTATGGGAAGTCTCTGGGACAGGAATCCATCCCTCCAACATGTCCTGTTTATTGTGGTGACAAGGTTTAGGTCCCTAGAGCATGTAGCTTGGAGGGATTGGGATTTCTTTAGGTGCAGCATGTCCAACAGCTCTGGGTTTGCCATAGCTTTATATGTTAGGCAGAGATCACCTCGGAGTAGGCGATATGCTACGGAGTAAAGCTGGAGTTTTTTGAGGCGGTCAGTGTAGGGCATTTGTTTGAGGCCAGCAATCTTCTTTGTGAGGTACTTCTTTGGCCTTTCCAGCTGCTGCAGATGTCTTGTGAGGTACATTCCAAAAGGGGCGTTGTACTCTATAATGGGTCTAATGAGTGTTGAGTAGAGGGGAACAATGACCTCTTTTTTCCTGGATGAGAACCCTTTTATAATGAGGTGTGCCACATAGAAGGACTTCCTGACTACTGTGGCGATGTGACTATCAAAGTAGAGACTACTGTCCACCTGGGTCCCAACGTCTCTTATCACGCATTCAGAGTTAAGTAGATTGCTGCCTATGTGGTAGTTCATACTCCAGCTGCTTACACAAAATGGCACTCTGATTGCACATGCTCATTACTTTTTATGAATGCAACCATGAATTACAGTGGCTTTAAAAGTACAACATGCACACTATGATCTACACTCCCTGTGTTACAGTGGGTTTCCTCAGGGTGTTCTGGTTTCCTCCCACATTCCCAAGACATGCTGCAGGTGGATTAGACATTCTAAACCAGCTTTAGGTGTATGTGCATGTGTGTGCCTTCTGAAGAAGGTTGGTCACTGGACTGGCAACTCAACAATGTTCTTCAGACTTGTTCTACAGACCGATGATCCACCATGGTGATCCCTAATGGGCACAGCCAAAAGAAGAAGAAGACAACTAGTCTTTATAGCTACAGAGTCACACATAATAATTAAACCAAACCAGCCAGCAGCACATGACCTATAAAAACATATCACATTTTGTCTATTTTCAGCAACTAAAAATCAAAACCTGAAAAGAATTTTAAACAGAAGATAAAATATTGTCAAGACAAAAGCTGGTTGATCATAGATCCACTTGAAGAGTCCTGCTTGGTGCAGTGGGTTGGGGCATCAGGTGCTCAACTCAAGAGTGATGAGTTTGATTCCGACTGATGGTGGTATGAAGAAGCAATGCCATTTATTATACTGCAAGGCAAGGATATGATCTCTAGCAGGCTAGAATTCTCCTAGTGTTAGGGGATGTTTTAGTGGGTGAGAGTCCCACAGCACCAGGACAGGGCTGGAGTCTGGTCATCATTAGCTTTCACCTCCTTGCAGTGCTAAAATAAAATGAAGTCAATTTTGCTCCAGACTAATTCTAATGATCTATTATGAATGCTACTTGCAATGAGTTGTGCCAACATTATGTTGTAATTTTTTATCCAAATTGCCATTTCAAAGTGTCTATTACTTCCTAACATCTGATTACTATCCATACTATACAGGGACCCCGGAAGTTACATCACTCTTTAGGAGGCTATATCACCCACGTTGAGTACCACTGGTTTAAGCAAAAGTAAATCAAAAGTAACTTACATTTAAGTTACTAGTTACTAAAAAAGTAATATATTACTATTACTAGCTACTATTTTGAAAAAGTAACTAGTTATATTATCAGTTACTAGAAACTGTAATATATTACAGTAATATATTACTTATTGTAATATAGTACTCCCATCACTGGTGACAACACAAACACTAAAAATATAAACTTCTGTATTACACAATTACTTAGCCACACAATCAGGACTGATAAACTAAAAGGTAAGTAAAGTATTCTAGATTGGACTCTTTCATGAAAATCATAGCATACAGAAGAATAAGGTGTACACCCAAATAGCTTAAGTAACTACAACCCTACTTCCATCACATGGAAACATACTAAAGTGAATAAAACTATAGCTACATACATTCAACAAAAACATTCAAAGCACTCTATTCACATCTTTTTTTACCTAATGCATTTGGACTCCAGTAAAAAAATGCCACATAATGATATTACTATTTTATTGGCACATGCTTTGCCATATTAACCCCCCCCCCCAGCTCCAATTTATAAAAAAACAGCCAAGTGTAACATAGTACCCTGGCTCTCTAAAGATAAAAAACAAGAATGGCTTTAAGAGATAGAGCACTGTAAACAGGGGCAAAGTTTGACATAGATGGCAGCCTCTAGGCCAGCAAAACCCTTAGAAACAAGGTAAAATAAACAAATAAATAAAGCATACAGACAAAAGGTATACTGCAACAATTTGTAATCCAACATTCAAAATAATTCAAAGCAATTTGGGGAAAACCTAAACAATATGTTATGTCCAAGAAATAAATCTCCATCAAGCCCTTTCCTACAAGAAAACTAGTTTAACATTGCCTGCTTAATGAACAAACACTTCATAGAATCAGACTCAGCTGAAATTAGTTCTCTCACCCCTTCTGCAATCTCCACAAAGAGCCTACCTATGGCTACTTTACAGTACAAACTGTATGTGCTCACTACCTTAAAAAAACTTCTACTTAAGATTAACAAAACCTCACCTGCCCCTGAGAATCTGCCTGGATTCTACTTAAAACTGGCTTACACCATACCAGTCTTAATAAATATATTTATAGCATAATAATATGTTCCAACAATGTGGAAACAAGCCTACATCATACCTGTACAAAAAACAGGATCATAAGCTGACATCACAAACTTCAGGCACATTTCCATATTGTGTCCTACATCAAAATTATTTTAAAAATGTGTGCCAGCTGGACAAGCACATAATACAATAATATCCTATGCTCTACTATTGAGCATGTTTTTTACCTGGACATAGCACTTTAACTGCACTGCTGATATTCCTGGACATCACAAATCACTAAAGAAATCAAACAGCATCCATATTTTGAGACTTATTTAAGCTTTTCAATCGGTATCATATCAACTACTTCTACAAAGACTAGTTTCCTTATAAATTAGCAAAGAAACTAAGTCCTGGTTAGGTAGCTACTAATGCAATAGGTCACAAACAGTAAAGTGGCTATACTCACAGTCCTCTTTAATACCTATAACAGTAGCCATCCAACAGGCATCCATTCTAGGCCTACTTCTCTTCAATATATTTATCAATGGTGTGTACAAAATCATGCCCAGCTCCTTTCTTGTGCAATGTATAAATAAATCTGTTGTTATCTGCACAGTCAAAACACTTAGAAAACTACAAGCAGAAGCTTAACAGACCTTTCTTAGCATTGAAAAACAACTGCCAACTAACATAACAGTAAAACATATCTTGTTTCTACCGACATCACTACAACAGCATCGCAAAACTTTAAACACTATCTATTCTACACACAGCACCACAGAAAAACAAGTAAGGCAATCTCTTCATCCTTCTCCATCTTAAGTTAGTTGCACTATTTTGATTGATTTTACTACTGCCTTATTACATACAGTGAAATCATTTTCACTGTTTCACTTATTAACTTTAAGGCTACACTTCTTCTGGATGCTGTGTTGAAATTAGCCCTGCTCTGCTGAACGGAGTGTTATGAAGTTTAAATAACATTGCTCTGCTTCTCCTTGCTGCTGTTGTATTGTTGTTCACTAATGATAGTATTTCATTTTTGTACTTGTAAATACACAGTAGTCACACCGCATAACATTGCATGCTCTAGACATATCTTGTATTATCAGCACTTTCTAGTTCAGTTCAATATCTTCCTCTTTCTTATCCCAACAGTTACATTACTAAGGTATCCTGTTTTCTCATACCCCTTCATCTGCACTGGTCATTATGGAATCTTAGTCAGCTTTGACTCCTTCTCTAAGCCAGACTCACTGCATTACATATTTTGAGGCAGTGTAGGAACTGCCTCACCTTTACCAAAACTCTTTATCATTACCCTTCAATGTTTCAGTATGTAAGAGGTGTACATTTACTAAACCTAGGGACCATCTACTCACCTCAGAACACATTTGATAAGGAAAACACACAAACGCACACACTACAGATCACTGACACTAAATTAAGTTTTGCTGATGTTTTTGAAGGAACACTGCCTAAGTCTCCCAGGTTAAGGACTAAGAAAACTCAGTCACTGGTTCACATAGTAACACACCCACCTTCACCCTGCACACCTAGAGACAGTACACATACCTCTAACAGTCATAACAGTGCAGACTCCAAGCCCTTAATACTCAATGGGACTGCATCTAACCATGGCAATGTTTTAGTAATAGGTGTCTCTAATGTCAGGCATGTGGACACCACCCTCACTAAGCTTAGTAAGAATAGTACAACAATAATCTGTCTTTCTGGAGCCAGGATTTGGGAAGTAACAATATATTTTAGACCCTGCATTCTATCAAATAATGGGAAGTTGACATCTGGGGTTGGGAAGATGGCATAATGGTTAAGGTGCTTACCTCAAAGACACAAGGTACAGGGTTTGATTCTCACCTTTGAGGAGAAATTGAAGGCCATTTTAAGCCTAGCCAAGGGCAGCTAGAGTACTACTTACCTATGAATCTATGGTCTGCTAGTGGTCCATGTGGAGGTAAATAACCTTAGGCACTTTACCTAGAGGGACATGCAGAAGGATATAGCTGAGCTTACTATGTATATGCCATGACAAGTGCCAACACCCAAAAAGATGCAGGGAATCAAAAATACAATAATCAGCTTTAATAATGGGCTAGGTAGCTGCTATCATTCTAAATGGATTGAGTATACGTCAGCTTGGGATGAGAAGGTAGCAAGCCTTCCTGCTTTAGCAGGGATTGTCTGTACTTGTCTTACCAAAATTTTCATATTCTGGCTAAAGCCTTGGGCTGCCCTCACTGTGCCTTTTTTATCCAGAGTCCATCTGCTGCACATCCCAACACAGGCAATTATAATTTAGAATTCAATTACATTGGCTTTACTAAATGCCAGAAGTCTAAACAAATGTCTGAACCTGAGCCTCTCCTGGCAGTTGCCAATGGTGCAGTACTGCAGCACTGGTATTCAGAATGACTGCCGGGCAATAGCACAGTAGTACTTCATGTGTGGTAAGCTAACTCTAGCGAGCAAGCCACTTTTTACATTTGTAGCAGATTACCTTTTTGTTTTGGACCTCAAATAATCTCATACTGTCAAAGGAAAAAACTTCAAAGACCAATACACGTAAGGTTCAGTTAAGGCAATTTAATTTACTTGCAGCAAGGAGACAAATGCATGCAAATACAAGGATTTGTCTAACTACTAACAGGAAGTATGTTCATTCTTATACTGTTTTACAAGACATGGCCTTCTAAGCTGACTTAATGGAACACAACTTTAAGCATTGTACTACAGCAGGTGTTACTTCAGATTTTCTGCTGACAGGACTAGATTTGTGAGAAACTTTTCAGAAAAACAACCTGGCCTTGGTGACCAGTACTTCATTTACAAGCATCTATTGTAGACTGTTACTTTTCAAGGTACTTTTCTAATACAGATACAAGCAAATGCTGATTGCAGTTCATATTTTCAAGCAGGCTTTGTCCTAATTACCTATTATTTCTACAGCTGTGTATGTTTTCATAGCACAGCGGAACTTCTTGTCTGAGTTTCATATAAGCAGTATTGTTTTATTCATTATTTTCCTAACGCAAGCAGAAATCATCTGCTTCTCAGTAAATTTCCAAGGCTCAAGCAAGATTTAGCTGACAGTACAAGGTCAAAAGGCAACTGCAGTTTGTACAGATTTATGCAGTATGAAATAGAATAAATGTGTTAACTCTTTTCAAGTTCTAAATGCACTAATACATATTTCTCTAACATTTCCCCCCATTAATACTTTTATTCTACTTTCAAAATAAGCATAAACAGTTTGTTTTCTTCTCCTAACCTCTTCCACTCAGGATTTGCAGTTAAGAGAGTCATTCAGTTTAAACTTATGAAAGCATTTTTAGTCTTTTAACAGTTCTTCAAACTCAATACTTTGATATAAGGTTTCAGAAACTGACATGTCTATAAGGTCTTTAATCAGTCTTTTCATGCAGGGGATACCACAACAAACACATACTCCAAGTAGGGGCATACCTACACAAATGGCAATCAGGATGTTCATTAGGATGGTACCCCACCCCCCAAACCATTTCTGGAAAAAAGTCTGTCAGTGGGTTTGGGCCGACACTTGCTGAATTACCTCAAGATGATTGTCTATCTCATGTTTATGGTCAGGAATATATGAACAGCATTCTTCTTGGATTAAAGCGCATGTACCACCTCTCGCCGCTAGGGTGAAGTCGAGAGCCACGCAGTTTTGGAGCACTACAGTTCTCATAGCATTCAGTTCATCAGTCACCAATTCGAGAGCAGAAAAAGTTGCGTTGCTCATTACTTCGAGAAGTTTTGACAGTTTTCTCAGCTCCCAGATTGATTTCACTGCTCCATATGCTGGTAATATGCCTGCCTACGATATAACGCTATCACTCAAGTCCATGTGTGTCAGTCCTTTGCCTAGAGAGTGATGGTCTTTCCAACGTGCATCGATTTGTCCCACTGGATTTACAGGTTTCTTGATGACTTCTCAGACATTTTGAATTTTCCCATGAGGCAAAACTGCAATGTGTCGTATGGCCGGAACCAGGTACCCAAAAAACAACTGCCGGACCAATTCTCAGGTAACCATTTGTATGCCTTTGTGCCACACACAAAATAACAATCCTCTACTTTAGTAGTAACCTTGCTATGAATGTACACTCGCCCTGCATGAAACATTTTTCTATCAATTATAGACAGCTGTTTATAAAGAACAGAATTCTGTTTTACTTCAAGTGTTTTGTGCATCAATCCAAGAAATAAATCATAGTTTTTATTACAATAAAGATCTACTTTGTTTCCTTTAGTATAACATCTATAAGGAGCAGTCACATTACAATTGCTCCAACCCACCTGAACAGTATCATTTTTATAAAAACACACAGTTCCCTTTTGTGGAACAGACAAGTGCAATGCTATTTTATCTTGTGCTGTGATGGTTGAGGTATCATAAATCAAGTTCTCCCAGGTCTCATTGACCCCTAGGGGGAGTGTAGTCATTAATAACACCCCATATGCTGTCGACAAAGCTGTGCAAATCCAGCAATTCGAAACAATGAAAGTCTCAGCATACACATATTTAATTGCCTGGTAAGTGTAAAGTTTGGATGCCAGTTTATGAGTAACGCTTCACGTTTATTCAGTTCAGTCTGTGTGGCTGGGAAAAGAAAAGGCCACAACAAAAAGATTATTGTCACAAATACAGTTAACAGGATGATTATACAATACTTCTGAGGAAAGGGTTGTTCTGCATTCCTGTTTCTTCTGGACTCTATAATTTTTGCTCTTGGCATGTGACAAGATTTTTGTCTAGTTCAAAGTCTTTAACTAATTTACAGTGCGTCAGATGGATCCAAGAGGCACGCTCCGCAATTTTGACTGCAGTGGGTGTTGACAAAAGCACTTGATATGGACCTTCCCACTTTGGAGATGCCCAATTCTTCTTTTTGACCACCTTCAGCCAGATCCAAGTTCCAGGGGGCACTGCCACTTCTGACGGTCTCGTTCGTTCTTTATCTGAAACAGAATTTAACTGCAACAAATGTTTAGAATTTAATAACTTACGCATATACTCTGCTAATGTACCATCAGCTTCCTGGTCTGCGGACATGAGAGATTTCCACTGAGGTATGTAGTAAGCCCTTCCAAAGAGCTTTTCAAAAGGAGTCAATCCTTTTGCATTCAGAATAGTTCTCATGCTCAACAGTGCCAGGGGCAGACAGTACATCCAATTTCTCTGTGTTTCTGATATTAACTTTCTTAGCTTACTCTTTAAAATCCCATTATGCCTCTCTACTAGCCCTGCTGATTGAGGGTGATACGCACAATGATTTTTCAAAGAAATTCCGAAATATTTATTTAGCTGTTGTATGGTCTGATTCACAATGTGCATGCCATTGTCACTGTAGATCCTTTCCGGAATGCCGAATCTAGGGATGATTTCTTGGACAAGGACTTTGGCTACCATTGTAGTATCTGGATTTTTAGTCGGAAAGGCTTCCACCCATCTGGAAAACATATCTACAATGACAAGACAATACTTCTTATTTTCACATTTATTCAACTCTATGTAATCCATACAGATAGTATGAAACGGATATGGTGGTGTAGGGAAACTCCCTTGCTTGGGCTTTAACGCCCCTTGTGCATGATGTTTATTACAGGTGTGGCATAACGAACAGAATTTTTTAGAGTAATTTGAGAAGCCATATGTCATGAACACTCGGTTCACCAGCTGTACCATCCCCCCTGTTGAGACATGGCTCTGCCCATGGCTCAACAAAGCTGCATATGTAAACAAATTAGATGGCAATACCGGTTTCCTTTCTTTAGACATGTACAGCCCCTTTTCAAGAATTGCTCCTCGTTTTACCCATCTTTATTTTTCAACTTTCGTAGTAAGTGTTTGCATTGTCTTTAACATTTCTAAGTCTAAAATCTCAGAGGGTTTTAATTCCTCATTCAAAAGAAATACTTCTGAAGCTGCCTGCTTTGCAGCTGTATCAGCTCTCGCATTACCTTTTGAAATCCTATCCTGTTGCTTGGTATGAGCTGTGCATTTACAAATAGCTACTTTCTG
This sequence comes from Protopterus annectens, assembly GCF_019279795.1. Lineage (NCBI taxonomy): Eukaryota > Metazoa > Chordata > Ceratodontiformes > Protopteridae > Protopterus > Protopterus annectens. The sequence goes on along the minus strand of NC_056730.1, from coordinate 98,600,340 downwards.
AGGTAACTGAATAGATTCTAAAAGATCTAAAATAAACTGTGCATGATTAATCAGTTTGCCAGTAGATGTTATCATTCCTCGATTTTTCCACTGTTGCGCAAAAACATGTACAGTAGAAAAAGCTTACTGGCTGTCAGTAAAAATGTTCACACATTTACCCTTTGCTAAGGTACATGCCCGTGTCAAGGCAATCAATTCTGCTGCCTGTGCAGATAAACTATGTGGCAAAGATTTCACTTCTATAATGTCTTTGTCAGAAACTACTGCATATCCTACTAGGTTCTGTCCTGCAGGACCCCTTTTGCATGAGCCATCCACGTAGTATGTCACCTCAGCATCATCCAAGGGAACATCCGTAAGGTCTTTTCTAGGCAGTGTCTTTTGCTCAATCACCTGCAGGCAGCTGTGTGGTGTGCCATCTGCAGGGGTTGGGAGCAAGGTAGTAGGGTTCAAAGTTGTACATCATTCAATTGTCATATGAGGTTGGCTCAACAATATAGTCATACAGGAAAGATGCCTAGAAGGGGAAAGATATGCTACCTTTTCTTGTAGTAAAATAATCGCGACTGCATGAGGCACTCTCAATGTGAGAGGGTGGAACAAAACTACTGAGGCTGAAGCCTGTACCACCATTGCAGCTGCAACTACTGCTTGTACACAGTAAGGTAAAGACTGTGCCACTGGGTCCAGTTGTGATGAATATTAAGCAATAGGGCATTGCTTGTCCCCATGCTGCTGTGTTAACACTGATGTCATATAACCTTGCTTACAACCTACAGTTTGGAAAAAACGTTTATGATAGTTTGGTAATCCCAAAACTAGTGAGGATGCTATTAACTGTTTCAGTTTGCAGAAGGCAGATTCTGCTTCTGGTGTCCATTGTAGCAAATCCTGTGCTACCATAGGCTTTTTATAAATCAGGTCAGTCAGTGGTGCAGATTCCAAGGCATAGTTTGGAATCCAACTCCGACAAAAATTAGTCGTACCCAGGAAGGACATCATTTCCTTCTTGGTAGTGGGTTTTGGTGCTTGTAAAATTGCTATTTTTCTGTCCTCATCTAATGTTCTACCCTCCTTGGATATTACATATCCTAGGTATTTAACTTGTTTTTTCCAAAGCTGCAGTTTATTTTTGTTTACTTTATGTCCTTCAGTGGCTAAAAATTGTAATAGCGCTATGGTATCTTCTTTACAATCTTGCTGGGTGGGGGACGCCAGCAGGATATCATCAACATAAAGCAACATCTAACTACCTCTTGGTGGGGTAAACCCCGCCAAGTTGCTTGCCATTTCTTGTGAGAATATTGTTGGACTTTCACAATACCCCTGTGGTAGTCGCGTATATGTATACCTTTTCCCCTGAAATGTGAATGCAAACCAATGCTGGCTGTCAGGGTGTATCGGTATCGAAAAGAACGCATTGCTGATATCTACCACAGAAAAATATTTCTGTTGAGATTTTAAATCATTCAACAGGGTGTGTGGGTCTGGCATCGTAGGTGCCCTTGGTATTACTGCGTCATTTACAGCTTGCAGATCTTGGATCATACTCCACTCCCCATTCGCTTTCTTAACAGGAAATAAGGGTGTGTTACATGGTGAATCAGGAGATTCCACCAGCACCCCTTCCTTAAGTAAAGCTGCTATAATAGGTTTGATTCCTATCTCTGCATCTTTTCTTAAGGGATACTGTCTTTTTTGTGGTCTAAATGCTGACTTTGGCGTAATAGTAACTGGTCCCGCTGTACGAATAAGTCCTACATCTGATTTTCCTGTTGACCATAGAGTTTCTGCTATATTCTGTAAGGCATTCTCTTCCTCCTTCAATAGCAGTGCTAATCAGCTGTCCTTGCTAGACTGCAAGTGTACAGCTGGGTGGGTCTGGGTTATCCAATTCAGCTTCTGCACTTGTATTCCTTGTTCTGACAGTTCTAACTCTGTCTGTTTTTCCCATGTCGTGACTTTTTCTCCTAAGTCTACCCATTTTGCATTCTTGTCAGTAGTTAAGCTAACATGTGGTAATCAATTAGATTTATAGAGTGCAAAGAACTCCTGGAACAATGAACAGCTTGCTACACTGTTCCCTTCTGTGTCCCAGTACAGATTACGTAATACCAATCTGTTTGCATGATTTCTAAACAATTCTTGCTCATATTCCTTATCATGTCCTGGTGTATTACAATAATACAGAGTGCAGTGCAACAAATGCTGTTTATCAATGTCAAGGGAGGGGAACTTGCTGATGGCTACGTTTATCAACTCTTCAGTCACTGCCCCCGGATCAGTCGTAACCAAGTCCTGGCTGCACCAATAAAACATTCCACCCTCTGATTGCACTGCACAGGTATCAATTTGTCGCTGTGCTTCCATACCCTGCATAGTCGGAACTACTGCTATACCAAATAGCTGCATAAGGTCTCTGCCCAAGAGGTTTACTGGGCATTTTGCAGATAGAACAATTTTGCTTTTCTGGGTCAATCCCGAAACAGGATCAGTTATCACAATATTATGGGAGAGGGGCTCCCGATACAGCTGTCCATTAGCTGCTTTCACTAATATATAATCAGGTGATTCTGAGTTCTCTGGCAGTTTGGAGGGATGTATCAGGGTCTGTGAGGCCCCTGAGTCACACAAAAATGTGACTTCCCTCCCTTCTACCAGGAGTGTGACTTCTGGTTTTGTGTCTGCTAAATAGAGCTCTAAGCTCAATAAAGCCAAATCCAATATTTCATTTTCTTCACTATCCATGACTTCTTGCACTTCCTCTATTTCTTCTGTCACATTCTCTACTCCCTCTATCACATACTCATTTGTCCTTTCTCTGCTATCCCCTTCTAGTGATTCCTGACTATCATATAGTCAGTCTTCACCCTCCTTATCCTCCGTGGTTGCCTTCTTGTTTTTCTTGCAATTCCTTGCCAAGTGTCCTTTCTTACCTCATTTAAAACATTCACCCCTTTTCTTTCACCCTTCAAAGTCCTCTGATCGTTGATCAGATTGTTTGTTTCCCTGGGCATTTTTCTTGCCCTTTTTCCCGGACTGTACTACATATACTTCTGCTCCATCTTCTACAGAAAATACTTGGACTTTCTTTTTCTTTTTGCTATTAAAATGCCTTTCGGCATGTCTAGCATATTCAAGTAATGACTGTAATCTGCTTGTACAATGATCTACCATGTGTTTTGTAATGAAACTGCTTATAGGTGCAATACTGCCTTTCAAAAATGCATTCTTTAACTGCTGCTCATATGGGGAATCCTGTGTCTGATCTTCAGGAACCTGCATTTCACAATGGTTATTAAAACATTCTAATAGTCTGGCATAATATCGGTCAACAGCTTCACCTTCCTGTTGGATGCATTGATTAATGCAAGTCCAGAGATTCGGTCTGTAAGACCTTTCACTCTGTTGTCGAACTCTGCGCTGCTATATGGGAGGGGCTTGAGCGCAATATCACGGGTATTCCAGTCGCCACTAATCATGTGCCAATCTGGTCCCACAATTTGTCTGACTACTTTTTCTACCTCATCTCCATTTAAATTATAACTCAACCTCATTCCTTGCAAATCTTCTAAGAACTTTCTAAAATTAACTTTTGGATGGGGAATTCCCTCAGTGGCTTTCCGGATGTCTTCCGGAGTCCAGGGTCTATACACTAGAATAGTTGGGTCCTGACCTTCTTGCCCCGCCTGAGGATTAGGCACTTCTATAAGTGGGCATATTTCTTCTTCACTCATATATTGTGAATTTCTACCCATTTGATATAACTCAATATCCCCTTTTGAGTTTCCTGCCCGTGTTTGAGACCTGGTCTCGACGGGATCTCTTATAAACGGTTTCGCTTTTGTAGTGTCTCTACTCATAGTGACAGCAGGATATTGCAGGGGTGGACTAACTTGTTCACTTGCCTCATATTCTGGTAAGGGAGGTAGAGGGGCTGATGCTATTACTAAATTATTGTCCTCCTTATCTAAAAACATTGCTTTTGAATTATTCTTTTGTTCCCTTCGGTTTACTTCCTCAATCCACCTGTGTGCCTGAGGAATTCCTAATTGACGTTGCCTTTTTACCTGACCTTTAGAATCGGTTTTAAGCTGTTTGACAAGTTTGACAAGTGAGGATTTTTCTAGTTTACCATCAAATTCGTGTTTATTAACGCATTTTGAGTAATATTTAATATTATCAGCATGCTGTGACTGCATGTATTTCGCGTCTTCGGTTAACGGCGGATTTTGGGACCTTTTTGTACAATTATTACCCATTTTGTTCTACCCTTTGAATCATTACGTAACACCTTATTTTTACGTGGTACCACGGATATTTTTATAGTCTCTTCAGAATGACTGCCTACCTGCTATGTTTCCCTGATCTATGACAAGACAGTAATCTTTCTGTCCCTGACTTATAAACAAAGTCTCTAACAGAATAAATACAAATCTAGTCCCTGATCTAAAACAGAAAAGAAGGTAGATTCACCTTACCTGAGCCTTTGTGATTGATCTCCTGGTTTGAGTAAACCCGTTCTTCAGTCGCAGATCAGAAAGTGGCTGGCCTCTTTTGTACGACAATTCAGTCAGAGGACTTTTCAAATAAGACGAACCGATATGGTTTCTTCCCCATACGGTTTCAAGCCACCTGGCCTGTCTGATCCGAGGGGAAGGGAAGGTTTCCGGTCCGAAGGACCAATCTGTCAAAGGAAAAAACTTCAAAGACCAATACATGTAAGGTTCAGTTAAGGCACTTAAATTTACTTGCAGCAAGGAGATAAATGCATGTAAATACAAGGATTTGTCTAACTACTAACAGGAAGTATGTTCATTCTTATACTGTTTTACAAGACATGGCCTTCTAAACTGACGTAATCAAACACAACTTTAAGCATTGTACTACAGCAGGTGTTACTTCAGATTTTCTGCTGACATGACTAGATTTGTGAGAAACTTTTCAGAAAAACAACCTGGCCTTGGTGACGAGTACTTCATTTACAAGTGTCTATTGTACACTGTTACTTTTCAAGGTACTTTTCTAATATAGATACAAGCAAATGCTGATTGCAATTCATATGTTCAAGCAGGCTTTGTCCTAATTATCTGTTATTTCTACAGCTGTGTATGTTCTCATAGCACAGCGGAACTTCTTGTCTGAGTTTCATATAAGCAGTATTGTTTTATTCATTATTTTCCTAACGCAAGCAGAAATCATCTGCTTCTCAGTAAATTTCCAAGGCACAAGCAAGATTTAGCTGACAGTACAAGGTCAAAAGGCAAGTGCAGTTTGTACAGATTTATGCAGTATGAAATAGAATAAGTGTGTTAACTCTTTCCAAGTTCTAAATGCACTAAGCATATTGCTTATACACACATTAATACACATTTCTCTAACACATACCATGTGCAAGAATCCCTTCTCAGACCCTACTGTGATCACAGTTGAATTAGACAATGCATCTAACCTCCTTCCTTCTAAAAATGTCTTGACTAATGACAAGGACAGTAAGGTTATAGACAATATGGGAAGACAGTGTATACCTTTGCTACTCCTTCCTTCCATGCCATAAACTGCCAAACCCACACGACCAGGTATCTAGTGTCTATTTTTGGTAACATAAACAAACTAATCTCAGACATTGAACTGGGAAATGTAGAGTACGAACAAACTCAAAAACTGAAAAACCAAGTGCACAATGTGGTAAACAGTTCTCGGACATTCTGATAAGAAAATCTCTTGACTGTCTCTGCTTAATTCTGCCATACAAGTACCAAAACATTCAATAAAGTGTAGCTATGATGCTTTTGATGCCTCTTCTAAGGCTGCAGTCAGTTGAATATGTTTAAGAATGTATTCTTGGCTACACCTACAATCTTTGACTGAAAATGTCAAGAAAATATATTGTTCTAGCATCTGCTGAAATTTTACAGAAAATGCAAGACAGGGGAAACTCCTGCAAGATTTTAAACCTTTTCTCCCCCCTGTGCCAAAATTTTAAAGGAAATATCCCTTTGAAGCTCAGACCGTCTTTCACAAAGGTCAAAGGTCACAACAGAAAGGTAGTAAATTCTTTAAAAAGAAGTAGGGGTAGAAACCTAAGTCAGATTTCAAAGGCCCTAATGGATCATTTGGTGTGAAATCTTCAAATGTATGACTTTCGATCTCCCTTCCTCCTGTTCCTACCTTAGTCAATCCCACTTTTCATGGAAACTATCTCAGTCCCTGCCTCATTGAAGAGTGATACCAATAAAAATCTGGGTACTCAACATAATCCAAAAGTAGTAAATACTGACGTGAAACATCCCTCCAGTTTCTGTCACAATTCTCTGTGTCTGAACAAACCAAGAGTATCTGGCTATGACATTCTTACAAGATCCGTGCCATCACAGGAACCACAGATTCAGTCTCATATCACCAAATTGGACACATATTTTATTCAAGTTATTACTTGTTTCAAGAAAAGAGGACATGTGGAGACCAACTATGGACTTAATCAACCCTGACTACTTTAATTAGAATTATAAACTTTAAGTAGTTATCCTGCTATGGTCTTCTTCATATGATTCTTCAACAAGCCTTTCCAGTTACCTTGGATCTAATGATGTCTATTTTCACATTCCCATTCATCCAGATTACTGACAGTTAAGATTTTGTGTTTTGGGATTTCATTTTCAATTTTCTGCTTTGCTCTTTGGTCTTTCTACAGTTGCAGACATATTAACACAGAAAAACACAAATTACTATTACACCAGCAAACCAGCAGCAACTTCTATTTTAATACAGCAACAGTGATCTGGCACCTCGACAGTTCACCTTCAAGGATCACAATAATACAATTACAGCTTCCTTAAATATCCAAATACAAGTAGCCACTTAACATGATCCAATTAACTAATTAATTATTAATTGATGCAATTTTACATAAACTTATTCATTTAAAAAAATATTACACACATATATATATCAAAATTCATATAAAGGATTATAAAAAATACAAAACATCAAATACATAAATCCACACAAAATCCATAAAAACAGCCTATGAAAACCATCCTACTTTAAATTTTACTAAGCTGTCATGGCCCTGAAAAAATACTAAATACCAACTTCTTGATTTAAGCCACTAGGCCTTAGAGTCTGAAATTTAAATATCATTATAGTTTCTAACTCCAGTAACTTACCAACATAGTCACCCCCTCTAGGCAAGAAACTATCTGAACCCCCAGGCATCTCATGAAAATGGTTGGCTATAGGACTTGATTCATTTTTATTTCTTATATCTCTAAGATGCTCCAAAACTTGAATTTTCACCATCCGTTTTGTCTGACCTATATATCATTTAATATCAGAGCATGAACATCCCAAAATATAAACCACCCCTGTCGATCTGCAATTAAAGTAATATCTAGAGTTAAATCATTTCTTATTAATTAAAGTTCCTGTTAAATTTTTAACCCTATTACAAATACTGCAATGACCACAGGGGAAGGTACCCATAGATAAACTCATGTTAGACCCCCACCATAAGATTATAATTCAATAATTCCTTGAATTTTTTTTCCTTTACTAAATGAAAATGTGATGTGATTGGGGAATAGGTGACCAATACTTTCATCCTCAGAAATAATATACCAACATTTTTAATAATCCTAACCAGCACATCAGAAAAAGGAAGAAAACTGTGTGACATAAAATAACTTTCTGTCAAAGTCTCTCTTAACAAGAGAACTATTTTCGCCAAAACTTCCATATTTTCTAACCAACATGCCTTGGAATTTTTGTGTAACACCCCCTAATATTGCCTGTTTACAACTCAATAATCTTTTCTCATCATAACCTCTTTCTTTTAATCTCCTCTCTACACCATCCAATTCCACCATTTTCTGACTCATATCACTAGTATGGTCAAAAATTCTTTTAAATTCAGCACTAGGTAAAGAGTTTAACAAATGTTCTGGATGCATGCTTGTAGCATGTAGGAACATATTTACTGAGGTTAATTTCCTAAATGGTTTACAGCCAATAGCTTCACTATCCCCATACAATGTCACATCCAAAAAAATAATGATTCCTCAACTAAATTCATAAGAAAAAGTCAAACCATGTTCATTGTGGTTAAGGGTCTCAAAAAAAATCCCAAAAATCACAAACATCTCCTTTACAAATGAAGATAAGGTCATCAATAATGTGCTTATAAAGCACCAACTTATCCCTAAAAAAGGAAGTGGGATATATAAATTTACTTTCAAAAAATCCCATATATATAATAGCATATGAGGGAGCATAAGACGCCCCCATAGCTTTACCCCTTTAACTGCAAAAAAAAAACTTTTTCCTCAAAGGAAAAATAATTATGAGTTTAACAAAATTCCAAAAAATTAACTAAAAAAGCTGTTCTTGGGCCTTCACCTAACATGTCCATAATAGCATCAATTCCCCATCTCAATTTAATATTTGTATATAGTGATTTAACATCAACAGTAATCCAATAATAATCACGTTGCCATTTGATTTTAACTAACTCATTTAATAAGTCTTGTGTATTCGAAATATGTGCAGAAACTTTACAAAGATATTTTTTTAATGAAAATCAAGAAAACTGCCTACATTGCTTAAATAAGAACCTACCCCTGATATAATAGGCCTCCCAGGTGGCTTCTCTAAATTTGTTATGTACCTTTTGCAAGGCATACATAATAGGGGTAATTGTTTTTTTAACATGTAACTTTTTCACATCTTTACAGTAAAAAAATAAATAAATAAAAATGAATTGAGCGGTTGCTATATTAAAATAGAAGTTGCTGCTGGTTTGCTGGTGTAACTGTAATTTGTGTTTTTCTTCAGTTTGGTTCTGTTTGGTGTTAGGTATATATTCACAAAAGACTTAGTCCCTAAGCAGGGGTAAGTAGCTGAATCTACACTTATTTAAATGATCTTCTAGCCCATATTTTATCAAAAGAGAAAAACATCTTTGCAGGATCTACAATGCATTATGGATCTATCTCTTTGCCTAGATTTCACCCTAAACTTGAAGATATCTACCTTTGCAGAATCTACTTTTCTTAGGATGTCAACTGAACACGTCTTGAATGATGACCTTCCTTCCTCAGGAAAAAAATCTAGTTTCTGGCCTCATACTTCCAATATCTTCTGACTTTATATATTATCTCTGTAAATGAGATTTTGAGAGCTCTGGTCTTCATGATTTTGTTTGCCAAACTCCACATAAGGAGGATTCAGTGTTAGCTCAAATCCCTTTGGTCATGATACTGCTTCCCTCTGAATGTCCCAATTTCTTTCTCTCTCTCTCTTGCTCTCTCTCTCTCTCTCTCTCTTTTGCCCTTAGTGAAAAACAAGTTTCACTGGTGGATCAACATCATATCACTCAATCCTAGGCTGCCTTTTTTGGTTCCTGCTTTGCACAAGAAAGATTCCATGAATGCCTCAGATCTGGCTTTGGGAGCCTGTACTATAGACATGAATATCCAAGGAGTACAGTCAGGGCAAGACTGGTACAACCATATAAGCTCTAATACTAGCCCTTCAAAACCTTCACCACATCTGGTATCCAGAAACTCTACAAATCTTGACAGACAATACCACAATCATTGGTATATCAACAAACAAGGAGAAAGAAACTCCTGTTGTTTTTGCAGTTGACCATGAGGGCTTGGGAGATTGCTGTTCATCATATTATGTTTCTCCAGGCAAGTTACATCCCATCAGAGATGACCTTTATAACAGATTACATGATCATTTCCAAACCAGACCCTCACAATTGGATGCTAAACAGAGAAGTCTTCCTGTAGATTTTCCCTCAGTGGGAAACTTATCAATTAGATCTCTTTATCTCCACTCTGACCTTTATGATTTTCCTTCCTATCCCAAATTCTGAAAGCCTTTCTGAAAATCAAGGACAACCCAACAATTCTGCTGGTGATCAATTTTTGTAAAAACAAATCTGGTTCTCCCTTCTATTTCATCCAGCCAAGCATAACTGCCACATTTTACCCCACAGGAATGACTTACTCACACAGTAAATGGGCTCTCTCATTCATGTGAACTTGCAAATTTTTAATCTGACAGGTTGGATGAAAGGCTTTTGAAACCATTTAGGCATCTTTTTTTTCTGGTGATGTGGTACATGTATTTCAGCAGGCTAGAAAACCTGCTACAAGAAAATATTTAATTTACAAATGGTAGACATTTTCAGTTTGGTGCCAAAAGTAAGGACAGGACCCTTACCAACTGGGTACCCCCATTATCCTCAAATATTTATGTGAGATGCTAACCTCTGGGATAGCATACTCTTCTATTAAAGGATATGTCAGCCATTTATCCTGTTTGCCTATGGATCCCCTCTTTCTCCATTTTATAAGGCAAGACAATTCCTGAAAGGTATCCATCACATTTGCCCTTGAAGAAAATCCATTCTTCCTCTTTGATACCTATATTATGCATTGGAGAAGCTAACTCTTTCTCCCTCTGAACCTGTTTATTCTGCTTTTTTTTAAATTCTGTATAAGGAAGACAGTTTTGTTGGTGGCTTTGACTTCTATAAGAGTTTCAGAGTTGCAAGCTTTTATTTTTTACAAAGACATACATCTGCAGCATTTCTCCCCATGCCTCTGCTGAAAACTGGCTTCATTCCAAGTCGGACTTTCCCAGTAAACAAATGTTAAATAAAAATAAATAATAAATACATTTCTTCTCCATCATTTGTGATTTTCATAAGGACAGGGTTTATCTTTGAACGAATCCGTCCTTTATGCCTAAGGTTATTTAATAGGTTCATAGGTTCATAGCTGTGTACTAAGCTAATGACCACAAGGGCCTTTTTAAGCTTAGCCATGCATCCCAAATTTCTGACAAGTTCTGGTACCCTTCATAAGTGTAATGTTTTTAAATCATTCCATTAATTTACCACCATTTTCCTAACCTGGCAAATAAGGGAGAAGAATTCTTCATTTACTTGATGTTCATAGACAGATAATATTCTATTTAGACAAAACAAAAACTAAGCTCTTCAGAAAATTTGAAAAAATGGTTTGTTTGTTTTGAAGGTAAAAATATGTTTTTTTCTTTATAAAAAACAGTCATCTGGTATTGGATTTCTCTAGCTGTATCTTTTTTGTTAACTTTTCATGGAAAATCTCTCTAAGGCCAGGACAAAGCTCACTCTACTAGAGCGGTTGCCTCCCTAGGTGCCTTTTTCAGGGGTCTGGACTCATCAATTATTTTAGAAGCAGCCACTTGATTTTCCACGCACACCTTTAATGAGCACTACAAAACAGAGATGCATTTTCTAGGGCTAGAACTAGTTTTACCAGATAAATTCTACAGAACATTCCAGGCTCCAGTTCTTTACCTCAGTCCACCTCTATGTCAGTATAAAAAAAATGGGAATCTTCACATTAATGAGCAACACTGCAGTGGCCAAAGTACATAGTATAGTTATTTAAGAAAATACCATAACAACAGATGTCTGACTAGATTGCTGTTGCTGTATATGCACCTTCCCTCCAGCCACCTTTTCTTTTTATTTTCCTTTGGCTCGAGTCCTGTTCCTACTCTTTACTTAGCCTCAGTCTAGCCTAATTGGATCATATCCTTGTGAATAGGTGGCAAGTTGGATGCATGGCTTGAGAGGAAGGTGTCCAAGCTTTGGTATACTGTCCAGATGTACGGTATCCTTGTCAGGACACTTCCCATTAATGAGCAATACTGCAACAGTAATCTATTTGAACATCTGCCATTATGTTAATTTCTTATACAACTGCACTTTCCTAACTAAATAGATCAGTGGCCTCAAACATCTTACTTATCAGGACAATCTGGCAGCACTCTCTCTCTCTGTCTCTGTACTGTGTCTCCTAGAAACATTTCTATGCCTAGCCTTTTGAGCCATGAAGGATCCAACCCTCTTTGACCCCTCTATTTTTTCACAGAACAAACAGCTCCATAATTATTGGTTAAAGGAGCTACACCTTTATGAAAAGATAAATAAGACATATAGGTTCATAGGTTCATAGGTTCATACTAGGCTATCTGCCCTAGGGCATTTATAAGCCTAGCCAGAGTGTGTATGACTTTCGCCACCCATATTAAATTAATTTTGCTATGCCCTTTTTCAAGGTTAGTATACTGTGCCTCTGTCTAACAGTGACACAGAAGTGATACCTGGGGTAAACCTACGATCTCCCATCCACTCATCAAGATTCCTCTTGAAGAGAGTTAATGAGGGACTCTGCCTAACCTGGACTGGGATTTTATTCCAGAGTGAAGGGAGCCTCTGGGTTATGAATCTGTACCTCCAGCATGTCCTATTTATTTCAGTGCTGAGGTTCAAGTCCTCGAGTCGTAGCTCGATGGGATTTGGATTTTCTGAGGTGCAGCATGTCCATTAATTCCGGGTTGGACATGGCTTTATACGTCAGGCACAGATCACCTCTGAGCAGGCGGTATGCCACTGAGTAGAGCTGGAGTTTCTTTAACTGGGCAGCATACGGCATCTGTTTGAGCCCCTTGATCCTCTTGGTGAGGTACTTTTGGGGTCTTTCCAGTTGCTGCAGGCGTCTGGTAAGGTACATCCCAAAAGGGGCATTGTACTCAATTATGGGCCTGATGAGGGATGAGTAAAGAGGCACGATGACCTCCCTGATCTAGATGTGAATCCCTTCATGATTAGGTGGGCTATATAAAATGTTTTTCTAACCACTTTGGCCACGTGGTTGTCAAATGAGAGATTGCTATCAACTTGGGTCCCCAGGTCCCTAATTACTTCTTCTGTACTTAATGGATTACCACCTATGTGGTAATTTGTGGGCACTTTGTTTTGCCAAAGGGATGACTATACACTTTTTGGCATTTAGCTTGAGGCCATGGCTCTGGCACCAGTTGTCTGTTTCTATGAGGCCCTTTTGGAGGATGCTTGTGTCGGCTGGAGAGTCTATTATGGCGCCCAGTTTGCAGTCATCTGTGAACTTGGTCAGCCACAGTCCTTCCATGTTGGCGTGTACCTCCAAGAAATATATACCGAACAAGAGAGGTCCCAGGACTGAGCCTTGTGGGATGCCACTTGTAACTGGTTTGGAGTCTGACATGGCTCCAGCTATTCTAACCATGTGGGTTCTGTCCTTGAGCCAGTTTGCAACCCATCTAGTGACATAGGGGTTTATATTTAAGCTGGTGAGCTTATCTATAATGCCCGAGTGGGGTATTGTATCAAAGGCTTTTGCGAGGTCCAGGTAGGCTGTGTGGACCACCTTCCCCTTGTCAATGGCCTTGGTGACTGTTTCAAAGAAATCGACCAGGTTCAAGAGGCAGGATATGCCCTTAACAAAGCCAAACTGGGTAGGATCCAGTGTCTGCAGGTCCCCAATATCTTTATTTATAAGGTCCATGATGATCCTTTCCACAGCTTTGCAGACCAAGCTAGTGAGACTTATGGGGCGATAGTTTCCAGGATCCGTTGAGGCACCACCTTTGTGGAGAGGGACCACTGTTGCTGTACGCCACTCTTTGGGTACATATCCTGTAGTAAGGCTGAGATTGAACAGTAGTTTTAGGTTTGGGTTTAGCTCTTCTTGGAGTTCATGTAGGATGCAGCCCGGGACACCGTCTGGTCCCATTGATGCTGTGTTTCTTGCTTTGGAGAGGGCAGTTCTTACCTGAGCGTCTGAGATGTCAGGGGGGCAGCACTCTGCTGGGATAGATATTAGCCCTTTTGGTGGGGACAGGGGGGAGAAGTTTGCGCTGAACCTGTCAGCTAGGATGTTGGCAATGTCTGTGGGTTCAGTGTATTTTTTGTCATTTTGGACTAATTCTGAGCATATCTGGGAATTCCCACCCAGGTTCCTAACATAACTAAAGAAAGCCTTGTGATTATCCTTAGTGTCCTGTGCAATTTTTCTCTCGAAGTTGGCCTTAGACGATTTTATGAGTGCCCGTAGTTTTTTGCTAATACTGATCAGAGATGCCTTCCCTTTTTGGGATTTTGCTCTATCATGTAGTAGCTTCCTCCTTCTATTGTATAGTTTGTTTATGGCTGGGGTCCACCAGACAGGACATCTGCCTTTGGAGGACTGGGTCTTGGTTTTATTTGGGATTGCATGATCCATGCATTCCTGAAGGTGTTCATAGAATGCATTTATAAAGGATTTTGTGGTCTGGGCCGTATTATCCACAGGCCTGGGGGCTTTGAAGGATTCCACCTTGGTTTTGAGGAGTGTGAAATTTGCTTTAGAGAAGTTTTTCACTGTGGTTTTCTGGGCATGGGGTGGGGTCGGGATGTGAATATCCAGTGAGATTAGTTTATGGTCTGATCTTACCAGTGAGGGATACACTTCTGGTCTGGAGCATAGAGTACCCATGTTGGTGATGATCAGGTCCAGTATGTTTTCCCCTCTTGTGGGAGTGGTAACAAGTTTTTCCATAGCATTTGAGTTTATAAATTCTAGGAACCTTTGGTCTAGGGTGTTGGAGCTAGAGTAATGCTCCCAGTCTATGGTTGAGTAGTTGAAGTCACCCAATATAATGGTGTTTGGAGAGACCTTCATATTTTCCAGTGTTCTCAGGAAGGCCGAGTGGGGTTCCTGGGTTTGGGAGGGTGGTCTGTAGCAGGCTATAAACTGGAAGGCAGTTTTACCCACTGTTAGTTGCACATGGATAGTCCCTGATGCTTCGTGCTGTGCCACCAACCTGGAGGTGTGGGTATCTTTGACGAATATTGATACTCCCCCTCCTTTTGTGGTTCGGTCCAAGTTTTGGAGATGAAAAGCATGGTATGAGGTATAACCTGGTAGTGCTGTGGTGCTCTCGAGAGCCTTGAACCAGGTTTCTGTTACTGCACAGATATCGATGTTCTCCATGCTAAGGAGAGTTTCGTCGTGCATCTTGAGGTTTAGACTTCTGGCGTTGAGTAGCATTACTCTTAGTTTCTTATCCCTTGTGATACCTATGGAGGTGGGTTTGTCTTTTGAGCCTTGCCTAAAAAAGGCACTATGGGGGTAGCAAGAGCCTTTGCCAATATCCGAAAGCCCAGGGGTGACAGGTGCAAGCCATCCCTAGCGAAGCATCGTGGCTTGTCGAGTATGCCATCCCAGGCTGACAGGCATTGGATCCCCTTTGAATGACACCAATACTTAAGCCACTTGTTGAAATTGATAATCTTGTCTTCATACTGTGGCATCATTCTTGGTGAGGGTAAGATGCTACTCAAGGTCAGGGTCATACCGGCCTGGGCTACATGCTCAGAGACAGATTCATAACACTATACTTTGGTGTAACAGGTTCATAACACAATACAATTCCATGTCTGGAACAAATGCTCATAGCATGTCAAGCAAAGTAGCATTCGTTCCATATTCAACATGCACCTAGATAACTGGATACAAGGTTGTAGCCAGGCATACTTTTTGTACTCTACAGAGAACATTTTTCTTTGCATCACTTAGCATCATTGTAATGCCTCTAACAACAGGTACATAACTTGCTTACAGAGAAGATTACTACTCTAAAAACATCTTTAGTAGTTTTGGAGGGAGCCCTGAAAATGTTTACATTTATCAACTGAGAGGGCCAACATTTTCAAAAGATTTTTTGCATTTTTTTAATGCCAAATGGGTTGGGGTGCATTAAACAGTGTACAAATTGGGATTTTCTGCCTACACCCCTGACTGGATGGGGATCCTCAAATTCTTCTCCACTCTATTATGTATTGCCTTCTTTGAGGCTGGAGAGGACTTTTGAATTGTTTATTGGGTAAGACTGTATAGATATGACCACCTAGTACTTACCATGAACCTATGACCAGATTAAACAGAAAAAATATTTGTTGTTATTGTAGGCCCACACAAAGATTAGTCAGTAAGCAAAACTAACAAGAAGCTTGTGATACTATACAAAGCCAAACCTGACCTAAAAGAGTATTCTAGAACCCCTACAGCCTCAGCACTCGTATTCCAAACTCTCCTCTGTGTAGCAGCAATATTAATCTATGTAAAATGCAACTCATTAAACTAGAACAAACATACAACAAAACAGTCAAATTCACTGACAACCCCCACACATGGCCCATCAGAGCATTGCACTAGAAAAACACACTATCTAGACCTTAAAAACACCTAACCTTCATACAGCTAAAGATTATCCATTACAGTGTCCACAAACCCAATACACAGCAAACACTATGTGGACTTGGTCATATGTACAATCCTCCGATTTTTCCAGTCACAATGAAAAATTTGCTGATGACTACTAAATTTAAGAATAACTCAGGTGATTTCCTACATTCAGTCTGTGTGCCCTCACTATCTGCCTGCACTGTGGAACTCTGTTCCCCTACATATTTGGAATTAAGACAAAGTATTAAGATTAAGACAATGAATACATGCAACCATCTACATTTATGGTAAGTGTACACAACTGTACTATGTTCTTCATGTTTCACTGTTGCAGTCATCACATTTGGGTTGATTCCCAAAGCGGAGGAAAAGGGTGGGGGCAGTCAAGAAGACTAGGGGCTGGCTAGGATGCCCTGCAAGACTGCAGTGGCAAAGCCTGCCCTGGATTTGGAGAAGATAGGCAGGTGGTAATGCTTGGTGAAGGTGTGAACATATGTCCATATGGCAGCCTCCAGGATGTCCCTGGTGGAGACTCCTCTGAGGAAAGCTGCAGAGGTGGAGGCTGCTCTGGTAGAGTGAGCCCTGACCCCCTTAGGGGGAAGTTTCCGGTGTTGCTTGTAACAGACATGGATGCAGTGTTCTATCCATTTGGAAATGTTTTGTTTGGATATGGCTTTGCCCTCAGCCCCTGCAGCAAAGCTGACTAGCAATTGATCAGTCTTTCTGAATGATTTAGTCCTGTCTAGATAGAATCTGAGCTGTCTGTGCACATCTAGAGAGTGCAGGATCCTTTCTCCCTTGTTTTGTGGGTTAGGGAAAAAAGGTGGGCAAATTAATGGATTGGTTGAGAGCCACACTGGGCACCACTTTGGGCATGAAGGATGAGTTAGTCCTGAGGGACACCCTGTCAACATGGAAGATGATGAAGGGCTCTACAGCCATGAGTGCTTGCAGCTTGGGTGCTCTTCTGGCTGAAGTGATGGCTAGAAGCAAGGCTGTTTTCCAGGAGAGAAACTTTAACTCTGCTGAAGATGCTGGTTCAAAGGGGGGCAGGGTGAGCTTTTCCAACACAAATTTTAGGTCCCGGGCTGGGGAAGGTGCTCTTCTGGGTGGCCTCAAGTTGCTAGCCCCTCTTAGGAACTGTTTGATGAGAGGGTGTGAGAAAAGTGGGTGCCCAGTGTTGAAATGAGCAGAGATAGGACAGGCATGAATTTTAATAGAGGAAAAGGAGAGACCACTGTGTAGCAGGTCAGCTAGGTAATCCAGGATGAGAGGTACGGAGGGAGGGCTGTGCCATATCGGCTCCCTTAGTCTGAATCCAGGTGCAGAACCTTTTCTATTTGTCAGCATACGACTTTCTAGTGTTAGGGTGTCTAGCCTCACGTATAACATCTAGAACCTGTTTACTGAGATTGGCAGCTTGATCAGTGGTCAGGGAATAAGCCAGGCTGTCAGATTGAGGGTCTGCAATTGGGGGTGCATGAATTCTTCTTACCTCTGGGTCAGGAGGGTTTGGGTCTGAGGGAGATGCCATGGTGGCAGTGGGGACAGGCTGCACAGCAGTGGGTACCAGTGCTGGTGAGGCCAGTCTGGAGCAATCAGAATTGTCCTTGGTTTTTCCTTCCTTATTTTGAGCAGTACCCTGGTAATGAGAGGTAGTGGGGGAAATGCATAGACTGACTGGTTGACCCTTGGCGAAGGATAGGGCATCCACTTTACAGGTCCTGCAGTGAGGCTCCCTGGTGCAGAACTTGCTGAGTTGATGGTTGGAGTGGGAAGCAAAGAGGTCGACCTTCGGGGTGCCCCACTTCTGAGTTATTAGGGTGAAGGTTCTTTGGTCTAGCTGCCACTCATGTGGGTCCAGAAGATTTCTGCTTAAGTTGTCTTTGAGAGAGTTTAGAGAGCCTACCAGGAATTGTGCTAACATGTGTAGCTGCATGGCTGAGGCTGTGTGCCAAAGAGTCATGGCGAGCCTGCATAGAGGGTAGAAGTGAGTCCCTCCCTGCTTGTGGATATACCACATCACAGTGGTGTTGTCTGTTTTGATCAGGAGAGCCCCTAGGGAGAGAAGGGGCCTGAAACTATCAATGCGTGCTAGACAGCTAACATTTCTTTTTGGTTGATGTGCAAATGTATTTGCTGTTGGCTCCATTGGCCCTGTATGCACCTGCCATCCAGGTGTGCACCCCAGGCACAGTCTGATACATCTGTGGTGAGGGTCTGGGCGATGGGGGGTTGCGGGAGCATGCTGCTGCCCACCAAAGAAAATCTTTCCTTAGGCAAGGTATTATTGGTATAAGAGTTTCCAGATCTTGAGAGTGTTGACACCAAAGGCTGTTTAGGTACGAGTGAAGTTTCCTCAAATGCAGTCTGGCATACTGAATGAGTAGAATGCAAGATGCCATGAACCCTAGAGCTTGCAGGATTTTCCTTGCAGATAACTGGGGTCTGGTGGCTAGTTGAGAGAAGTAGGCTGTCAGGTAATTTTGCTTTTCTGGTGTAAGGAATGTCATCTGGGATGCTGTGTCCAGGCTTGCTCCCAGGAATATAATCCTTTGGGTGGGTACTAGTTTGGATTTCTTTTCATTGATAGTGTACCCTAGGGAGGTGAGTAGGGACTTTACAAATGCCATGTGCTTGAGCAGCTTTTCCTGACGGTCTGCCTGAATTAGGCAGTCATCTAAGTATTTGTAAATTTGTATATTTCTTTGTCTGCAAAAGGCAATGGTGGGAGCCAGACATTTTGTGAAAACTCTGGGAGCAGTAGATAAGCCAAATAGAAACACAGAGAACTGAACATGCAGTGATCCTGCCCTGAAATGTAGATATTTCCTGCATGATTCCCTGATTGGGACATGGAGGTAGGCCTCTTTTAGGTCTAGGTTGGCTAGCCAAGCATTCTTGGAGAGCATAGGTAGTAGTTGCTGGAGGGTGAGCATTCTGAAGTTTGGTATCACCAGGAAGGCATTTAGAGTGGATAGATCGAGGATGGGGCACCGGGTACCCTCTTTTCTGGGTACCAGTAAAAGTCTGGAGTAGAAACCTTGGCCTATCTGTTCTGTAGGAACATGCTCTATTGCCCTCATAGAGAGCAGGGAAAGGACTTGCTTTTTTGCCTCTGCCCACTGGTTTGGAGGGGTTGGGAGAGTGTGGAAAGAAATTTTGTATCCCTGGGACACTATGTTGAGGACCCAGCGGTCGTTGGTAATGATGGCCCAGATGCTTGCATGGAAGGAGAGTTTTCCTTCTAGGGGCAATTGCAGGTGGGCAGAGGGAGGGGGTGGAGGTGGAGAGTCATTATGAGTTCTTACCATGAGGGGGTGGCTTTGCACTCCCTGGTTTTGAAGTGGAGGAACTCCATTACTTTGATCTCTGCATTCCCTGTGGCTGTTGTCTGGGGGGGTCTGCTTCCCCGGGGTCTGGGCTGAACTGACCTGGAGGGGGCAGGAAAGGACCAGTGGTTGAAGAGGCAATGTCTATTGAACCTGGGTGGCTGGACCTGTAGGAAATCCTTAACTGTCTGCCTAGATTTAGCTTTTTCTTCCATCTTTTTTAAAACTCCCTCTGCCTTGGTGCCAAATAAGTTGTGTTTGTGCAAGGATGCACCCAATAATTTAGATTTGACATGATCTGGCAAGGGCTATTCCTTAAGCCAAGCATGCCTTATAAGTACAGAACCGGTGACTGCTGCCCTGCATGAAGCTTCTAGGGCATCAAAACCACAGTGTAAGGTGTGCTTAGTTACTTGACTTGCAGAATGCATTAACTCTTGTAACTCTTTATTTTCTGCACAAGCAGGAAAGGATGATATTTTTTGTTTGAGGAGTTCCATGGTATGTTGCTGAAATTTTAGCATATGGAACTGACACTTTAGTGCTCTGATAGCAAGTGTAGCAGAGGTGTATACTTTTTTACCCATTCTGTCTAGTGCTTGGGAATCCCTATCTAAGGGGGTGGGATTCTTAGCAGAAGTTGTATTCATTCCTTTAGGCCCTTGCGAAATAACCTCAGGGTCAGCAGTAGGACTTTTGAAAATAAATTTGTGTGAGTCAGGCACTCTATAGTACCTGTCAGGTTTCCTGGGAGCAGGAGGAAGGGTGTCAGGAGTCAAACTAGAGTTCATGAAAACAACATCCACAACATCCAGGACAGGAGGAATGGCCAGGGGTATGTGCTGTGGAAGATCTAAGAATTCTCTGAGTCTCTCTTTAGACTGAGGGTAGTCCTGACATTCCCATTGGAAATGCTCCCTTAAAGTATGAAGGGTTTCCCCAAAGGATAAGTCCTTGGGTGGAGAGGCTGAAGGAATGGATTCTTCTGCATCAGAATTCTCATAAACAGAGAGGAGTTGCATGTCTTCATATTCATATGCATCAGAGTCATCAGACTCCTGTTCAGATAAAACTGCTGTGGACTGATCTTTTTTTCTTTTGTAAGGGGTAGCTTGGCTTCCCCTGATCTGCATTATAAGGTCTTCTGCTATTTTAAGCATTTGAGACTGAGGAGAGGAAGCAGGTGTCTGAGATTGTGTTGCGATTTCTTGGGCATGGTTCATACCCTGGGCCTTAGAAACTCAGTAGTTTTCAAAAGAACTGTAGACGCGAAAGAAGTCATCGGTTTGTGTTGAGAATCGGTAGTGCAAAGTACTTCCTCGGAAGCTGGTGTCTGCTCAGCAGCTCCAGACCCATCCAAGGTAGAGACAACCGCAGGATCCTTAGTCGAAGAAAAGTTTTGCGGCATATCAGACTCCAAAAGGGTCTCGGTAATGGCCTGTGAATCCACAGAAGCAGACATCAGGGCCTGCGACATCGCTTCACTGAGGACCAGAGAACTGATGACTAGCTTAACGTAAGCGTCATCGGTAGGTTTGGACCTGTGCGGTCTGTCTCTGTTTTTATACTTACGTTTTTTCAGAAGATCTGCTGTCGGATGGCTTACCAAAGCCATATCGGAATTTGAGGACTGTGAGTGAAAATATCTAGCTACAATAAGGGCCGGATGACGTAAAGTTCTGGCGTTGAACAAAGCACAAAAGCGGCAGTGGGGGACGTCGTAGTCTGGGCCTAAGCAAGTGACGCAGTAAGAATGAAAGTCTTGGTGTGGTATTTGCTTTCCACAGGTGAGACTATTGTTTACTTTTTTTGACATCGATTAGAGCAAGAAACAAGAATCTCCAATGGGGTACTTAGCTTTAGAAGACTTCAGCTTCATTTCGGAAGACGAAACTCAGGTAGCGGCTGACCGGCACTCATGCAAACTGCTTCTGCTTCAGGCTCCCCAGCGAGCAAGACTGATGTAATGGTGTCGGCTGCCTTACTTTATACTACTGATGACCTGATGTCAGTCCTGAAGTGACAGCAACCGATGCAGAAATACTAACCTCTGGTATTTGGGCCGGCCGAAGGCAATCTGGCAGGAATAACCCAAATGTGATGACTGCAATAGTGAAACATGAAGAACAGCAATAAAATATTTATTCACAAACTACAAAATTATCTATTACCCTAGTTAATAATAATAAGTGTAACTGTCAATTAAACGTGATCTAACTGAGCTGTCACATTAGCTGCCAGCTTCCTTCATACACCTTTCCTTCAACTACTTATTTTTTTTAATTTACTCCAGCTGATCCTTCTCTAAGTAACATATCCTCTTACGTTTATAACCCTTATGGTTGTAAGGAAGTCCTTTTTCATCACACAAATTATCTAAACGTATTGCATCCAGATCCAGGATTGTAGTTGTTCCACTGTATTTGGCATTCATTAGGCCCGCCACTGAGTTAACACCCCCTTCAGTGTGTCCTTTCAGTATGTTCAAACACTTGTGACAACTGGAACAAAAGCTTTGTCACCAAAAGAATCAAGGGCCTAAATCATTAAACCTATTCAGATCATCTCAAAGCCTTGTCACTCCTCAAAGTATCATACAGGGTGTTCAGGCGACCTCTGCCTCTCATATAGATCTTCAACAGACCATAGGCTTTCAGACCAATTACACATTCACAAGTTCAGTGGTATCATAAACCCCCACTTAAGGGATTTCAATCTCTTTTGCTAAATAAATCAAACATATTTGAGAGAGTAGATTTGTATCACAGAGAAAACAAAGTGCTTCTCTTACTGTTTTCATAAGTAATTTGGATGAATGGATGGAGAATCACAAATTCATCCCTAGTTTAACACCCCTGTCCCACATTGATGGGGGGGACATGAAAATGTCCCAACATTTCCTTGTCTGTCCCATCTCTATATTATTCATGTGCAAAATATAAAGAATAAAAGCTTCAATGGGAATGTAAGACTAGACTTCTTAAAATCTTCACAGATCAATAGCCTAGTAAGTACCTATGAACCTGTGACCCCCCACAGTTTCTCATCTTGACTAACTTTCCCCTCTAACCTTCCCCATCTTTCTAATCTTTCCATCCTTCCCGTGCTGTTTCTAACCTGCCATACCTGTTAAATGTTAACAATATCTTCAAAATATTTTAAAATGAATCACTGAATACTGAGCCAGACTGCTGTCTTCATGAACAGAAATGCATATGCTGATTTATATGAATCTCTCCAAATGCACGCTAACTCATGCTGGCCTCATGGTAAGTATATGCCATTGTTTGAATCCACATGCATATACTTTTTTTGTGTAACTTTGACCCAGACAGCCATTCCTGGCTTACAAAGTATAATAAACACATAGATAGATAAATAAATAAACAAGTAAATAGGAAGCTAACGTGAGACAGGAATCTACACTGATGTAAAAATTAATAGATTGACCAGATGGGAAAAGAGGTGGAGGTTGGGTAGGAATACAAGGAATAGGAGAGGGAGTAATGTAGTGAGTAATATTTGTGTTATCGAACAACATCTAATAACCACTGAATAACTTGTTTAAATAACAGCTGTCTAAAAAAATATGCGTTATTATTCATTTCTATAGGCTCAGTGCTAAGTATTGATTATGTGTTGCTTTACTATGTTTATACATTCTTTAGTGGTAGATATGGTTTGAATATCTGTTGGAATATTATTTTAATATTTTGTAACACAAACTGAGAACTGAGAAAAGTATGTCTACATAACTATTGGTTGAGTTTGTGGCAATTTGATTTTAGTTAGCAATCTTAATGGCCTTATGAGATGAGGTTTTTATGCTATGTTAAATTAAGGCAATTCTTTATTTTAAAAAGCATTTTATGTACAGTTTTACACTTGGAGAACATTAGTATATTTTGGGTTCTATTTTCTGTACTGCAAGGCAATGATGATTTCTATGAGGCAGGTTTGCAAAAAATTTATCGGTGATTATAACATCTTTCCAACATATTCAGCAGTATTTTACTGAGTTTGACTGCAAATGCTCAACCTGACTACATCCACTTGCTCCACTATTTTAAAATCAGAGACTTGCTTAGCTGATATCTTGTAGAACTTCTCTATCAGCCAATCTAAGTATTGTCATCTAGATACAATTCTACTACTGCCTTATGTATCACCCCCACCTGAGAACAGACTGCTGAGATTATCTCATAAAGCAAATGAGGTCCAAATTATAGGCAGAGAACCACTCGAAAAAAATATACGTGAGTTTAGCCAATCAGTAGACAGCAGTGGTGTACCATTGAACCATTTTAGTCAGTTCAGAGAGGGAAGAGCAGGAAACATCGCACGAAGAAGGGGCATTGAGCATGGAGGAACAAATAAAGAACATCACAGTGCAAAACAACTAAATAATTGTTTGAGAAATTTTGCTAATCATGTAACGATATTTAGTTTTTAACATGATCCTAATTGGTCAGTCTTCTTTAAAATGAGTTCATTTTTATTCCTTCTCAGTGAAGGACCATTACTGATTCTTTACTGTCACTTACAGGCTACAGATATAAGTTGAAATTACTATGTTAGATGCTGACAAAGCTAAGTATGAGTCTAATCCTGGTGATGGCAACGAAAGCACTCATAGTAATATCTATAAAAAAGGGTTTGTTTAACACATCTGTCCATCCTTCAGTAACAGTTTTTGAAAATAACTGAGTTAGAACTAAGGTAACTTATAAAAAAGTTTCTTTCGAAATTCACTCCTCTTCTGTGTTTTTTTTTTCTCTGGCTGGTCAGCACTCAGCATTTTGAGTGTCAACATTTCAATAGGACGCTGTTTGTGAGAGATGCACATACACAATTTCACTGGAGGTAAAAATCCTGCCTACAAAAGGTTGTCAAAAACACACACACTACATCCACAACACATATACACCAACCTGTGTCGAGGCATTAGTAGTACAGGAAGCAGTCCTATGGTAAGTTTTCTATTTCCTATTCATAGGCCTGCACTTGAACATGGACAGTGAAGACCTTTGTTCTATGTGGATGGGGAGTCTGTTCCACAGCAGCGGCATCATTTGCAAGAGATACCTGTCTCTCCAAGCTGTTCTGTTGATTAGGTCCCTGGACCAAGTATTTCTGATGCCATTTGATTTGCTGATGTGCAGTAAAAACATCAGTGATGGGTTGGAGGATGCCTTGTATGTCAGACGTAGGTCACCTTTTAGCAGTCTGTAGGATACCAAGTATAGTGACAGGGCTTTGAGTAGGTCCATGTAGGACATGTTGTTTAAGTCTTGTATTCTTTTATTAAGATATATGTGAGGGGGTTCCAGTTGTTGCAAGTGTCCAAACAGATGCATGTCAAAGGGGGTATTACATTCAATGATTAGCTTAATGAGGGGTGAATAATGTGGAACAATGACATCCCTATATTTAGACACAATCCTTTTGTTTATAAGCTGTACAATACAGAAGGACTTTCTTACAACAATAGATCCATGTCGGTTAAAGTTAAGTCACTGCCTACATAAGTTCCCAAATCCCAAACTACTAGGTCAGCTCTTATGGGGGTATTGTCAATGTGGTTTTCCCTGAGGTAGATGACTTTCCAAAGATTACAATAATGCATTTTTTTTGGCATTTAGTTTCAGTCCATGATTTTGGCGCCGACTATTTATTTGAGACAAACCTTCCTGCAGACTAAGTCATTTGGGGATTCAATGACTGCTCCTAGCTGGCAGTCATCTGTAAACCTAATCAGCCAGAGCCCTTTGGTATTGGCTTTTACTTCAGAAACGTTGATGCCAAACATGAGATGTCCCAGCATAGAACCTTGGTTCTGGTGAGTGGTCTCTTTGTAGAGGAAACTTCTCCTGTTTTGATTATCTGCATGCTATTTGTGAGACAGTTGGCAACCCAGTGGGGGACACATGGGGTTTATTCCCAGTTTATTTAGCTTTTGTACTATGCCTAAGTGGGGAGCTGTGTCAAAAGATTTGGCCAGGTTGAAGTATGCAGTGAGTACCATTTTGCCTTCATATATTGCTTTGGTGACCTTTTCAAAAAAATACACCAGGTTGAGTAAGCATGACCGACCCTTGATGAATCCAAACTGAGATGGGTCTAGAGTTTGGAAGTTCCCTCTGCACTGATTGATTAATTCCATTCTAAGTCTTTCAATGGCTTTGCATATGAGGCTGAACCGACTTATTATTTGTACTTGTACAATCATCAGTGCAACAATCTTGAAACATTGGAAATCAAACAAATTCAGGTCATTGACCCCAAAAAATGAAATTTAAACAAACACGAATTACCGAAATCGTAACCAGTCACAATAAGTTTATTGCTCAGACAAGAACTACTAAGCGCTTTCGTCAAGGTAAAAAAACATAGGCTTCCTCAGAATTGTTCCTACAATTAATCTCTCCACTTCAAATACTGTTACAAAAGTCTATCAACCAATAACAAGTTAATATCAATCACCAACATTTAAACACACACTAACCTGTTTTTCTAAGAATTTAAAAGA
Source organism: Protopterus annectens (assembly GCF_019279795.1). NCBI lineage: Eukaryota > Metazoa > Chordata > Ceratodontiformes > Protopteridae > Protopterus > Protopterus annectens. Next base: position 98,574,367 of record NC_056730.1, on the reverse strand, counting down.
AGGCAATTAATATAAAAATAGTTATAAACAACATATCAAATAATCTTTCAGAAAGTACATTCACATATCCATTATTTGACCCACATTAAAATTAGTTAATACTTTTTAAGACACATTATTATGTTTGATTTTCAGGAATGGCTTTATTGAAATAAAATCATTTAAACCTGGAGGGATTGTAGCATTAGTCCGTAATTGCCGCATAGACTCACAGGATTCCAACACTGATTCCCAGTCACCCTCACGTGAATTTTCCACCACTCTATCAATGATGAAATATATAAATTTGTTGAAATTTACACACCTGCCAGAATGGATGTAAAGGGCATTGTGAGGGTCTTTGTTCTTAATCTCCCTCACATGTTCACTAATCCTGTCCCTTAATCGCCGGGAAGTCTTCCCTATGTAAAAACCCGGACAAGAAAGACAAGTTGCCACATACACCACTCTCTTGGTATTACAATTGCACCTCCCTGGACATTTCACAGAAACACCATAACCACTAATGATAACATATGGCCCATTGTTGATATATTTGCAATTTTTGCAACTTCCACATTTATTCATGTTGGAATTATAGCTATCATGGTCAATTTGTCTCTCCAAGATGTATTTTTATGTTTTTACCCCTACTATGAACTATTTGGGGTTTCACACCTACTAGACAGATGGTACCAGCTTCCAAAAATAAATTTCAACTTCTGTTCAAAATTCTAATCTAACCTGGAAATCATCCCCAATAATAAAATTGGTGCAAAACTTGTTTTTCTTTTATTTACCACTTCCTTTTTTGTTTTGGTCAATAATTTAAGGGGGTAACCCCTATCCAAAAACATCCCTATCAAGTTGTACATTTCATTCCTGAAAACCTCATCTTCACTGGTCAGCCTCGACATTCTGACCATCTGACCTTTTACCACGCTACGTTTCTGAAATGTTGGGTGATTACCAGTGAAGTGCAATAAAGTATTAGAATAGGATTCTTTCCTATAAATTGCACTTTCCAAGACTCCATCCTCCAAAGAGAATCTGATGTCCAAATAGTTAATACTTTTAATATCCCATTTAAAGGTGAACTTCAGGAAGTCTGTTGTACCATTAAGGTATTCAAAAAAATTACACGCTTCCTTCTTGTCCCCCTTCCACAAAATAAGTATATCATCCAGAAACCTATTGTAGGATAGAATTTGGTCACTATATTGTGAACCAAATATATATTCTTTTTCCCAATCATATAAAACAAGGTTGGCAAAGATGGGGGCACATTTAGCTCCATCGCCACTTCTGCAACCTGATGAAACGGTTCTCCCTCAAACATGAGAAAATTGTTCTTTAATACCAAATCCATAAATTCTACCACAACCTCAGCTGTTCCTACATCCATATCAGAAAGATCTAAAATACTGTTTCTGAACATATCCATACCAATACTATGTGGGATAACCGAAAACAAATTGATTACATGTGGTAGGAGTCTTCTATATTTGCCCCTATACTGTGGATTCCTTTTCTTCTGGTCCTTTTTTTTATAATCTTTCTTTAGTTTTTTTTTTTTCTTTGTTTTTTTTTCACTTTCATTTGCTGTGTGATTTACTTCTGGTTTGATTTCCATTCCCACCCGTTTCTGAAATGCTTCTGCTCAATTAAGCAAAAATGTTATCTTAGACTTTTCTTCATGCTATACAGCTATCACTATGTTGGAATTTGAGGAGGCCTGCAAATACGTTTGCAGTCCCATGATTGCAGACTTATGCATGTAGTCAGTTTTGATGAGGTCTCTTTCTCTTTCAGAGTGAGGGATACATAATCTTGTTATGTACTGATAAGCATTACCCTTTGGATGCAACTGGGAATGGGTTAGGTTTTGTTTGTTCAGATATGAAAAAATGTGAAAGTAACAGTAAATGGCAACTACTAGATGAAGCTTTGAGTCAAGAAGTTCAGAATTAGGACACAGTTGCTGTGTGATTTACTTCTGGTTTGAATTCCATTCCCACTCCTTTCTGAAATGCTTCTGCTCAATTAAGCAAAAATGTCATCTTAGACTTTTCTTCATGCTATACAGCTATCACTATGTTGGAATTTGAGGAGGCCTGCAAATACGTTTGCAGTCCCATGATTACAGACTTATGCATGTAGTCAGTTTTGAGGAGGTCTCTTTCTCTTTCAGAGTGAGAGATACATAATCTTGTTATGTACTGATAAGCATTACCCTTTGGATGCAACTGGGAATGGGTTAGGTTTTGTTTATTCAGATATGAAAAAATGTGAAAGTAACAGTAAATGGCAACTACTAGATGACGCTTTGAGTCAAGAAGTTCAGAATTATGAAGCCAAACAGTTTGAAAGCCAGTAGATATAATAAATACATTTATGTTGCTTACACTATTTGTACTTTTTGTTTGCTTCTTTATAAGACTGTAGGTAAATACTGCAGGTAGTTTAAAGCATTCCCAAATGTATTTCAAACTAAAGGTCATAAGCCTCTTTCCATAAATAAAGAGGCAGTTAATACAAGAAATATATCTGAATGAGACAAATCAGTCTAGTAAAGGGAGACATGGTACATTTAAACAGATGGACTGTAATACTTTCAGTAGATCATCAATGTATAGTTCTGTCATATGGAATAGCTAGAGTTCACAAGGACTTTTTAATTACACATCTGTGAATGTGATTTGTGTTGCTCATTATTCTGGGTGATTAGTTTTAAGTTGGTTGCAGTAGTATGATATTGAAGGACAGGATTTACAAGCATACATAGGCAATCAGGAATCATAATGAAAATAATGTATGCTTTAAACATGCAAAAATGGCCCAACAATAAAGAGATTTTTTAATATTTTTCTTCTTAATAGTATTCAAATCTAAGCAAAAGGTGGTAATATAAAGGCTGAATAGGATGTCTAGGAATGCAAATGTTTAACAGTGACTTAAGAAACCTTCAAATACTAGACACAATCCAGTTTGGTTTTGTCAAAGGCAGACCATGCCTAGTGAAACTGATGGAATTCTTTGAGAAGGTCACCAAGGCAATGGATGAGGGCAAAATGTTGCCTACTGCCCACTTTGACCTAGCTAAGGCATTTGGTACAATAGGCCACTTAGACATTGTAAACAAACTCATGGAATTAAGCATAAACCCCTATGTAACTCACTAGATAGCCAGCTGGCTCACAGACAGGACCCAGGAAAGTAGGACTGGAGAGACCACCTTACCAGTCCTCTGTGCTGGGTCCACCCCTCTTTGGCATCTATTTTTGGTAGTCAGGGCCAATGTCAAGGGCCTCTAGAATACCAAGTGTGCAGATGATTACAATCTAAGAGGAGTCACAGAAATTCCCCAATATATTAACATCTTTCAGGAAGGTTTAACAATTTGCCATTTTGTGGAGGGATTATTCGGGAAGACCAACATTTTGAGCCAAAATTGGGGACAGTTGAGAAGTTTGGATATACCTAATTCTATAAAGCAATTTATTTGCACATAGCTCTCATCCTCTTAACTCAGGAAATCTGGACAAGGCCAAATATATTGGGGGAACATACAAACAGCACTAAAAGTTGCTCCTGTATAAACTTAGACAATTGACAGAACAACAGGTCTTGCTTTAGCATGCATTTTTCTGAAGAGTATTAAGTCTGAAACTCAATGTCTGTCATCATTTAGTGACTTAATTCCTAAATGATTTGCCAGAAAACCACAAATTTTATGAGGAACAAACTAAAAATAAGAAGCAAAAACCTATTCATTCTGCAAAAATCTGGACAGCTAAGAGGTATAGTTCAGCTGGGGCTGTCTGAGTTTGCCGCCCTTTCCCCCTCACAAAATCATAGTCAAATGGGGCCTCCCCCCTGCAGCTATTCCAATGTCCCATTACTTGGCTATTTTGCCCCATTTACCATAAACACTGTAATGCCCATACTGCTTTACTTCTATGATGATTTGGATTTCATTTAAAAGTTTTATTTTACATTTTACAGCACAAACACTAATAGACATCTGCTAAACAAAGCAATGCAGTCTCACAATGTAAACAGACTTAGCATTAAAACTTCTCTGCCCTTGAAACTCACATTCATTGAAACAGCATTGAAACACACATTCAAAGAAAATACATCTTGCCAGTGGCAGATAAAGATTAACTTTGGGCTGTTTTCAAATCATAGACCCCTTGTACAGGAAACATACATGTGTTCTTTGATACACCTTCCTCATTGTATTAAATTATATTCCTTGTATAATAGAGTACAGCTGTTAGAAGGCATTTTAGATTTATTGTTTTGAACATTTTTCCAATAAACAATGAAACAAAATGCATGCACCAATAATGACAGAACTGCCCAGTTCAGAGCATTTCCATAATAAAAGTCTACTCAAACTTCTACAGTCCACCAGTATCAGTAAATATGCACAATCGCTGCAGAAGTAAAAGTCATCTAAATAATCCCACATTAAAGAGATATGTAACTAATGAATATGTTTCTGCTAGCAAACAACTTTATATTTCATTGTTTCATCTACAACTAAAGTGCCTGTTGCTGTTGAGGAATAAATTGCCTATGTTACATAAAAAATGCTAAGCTAGTAATATTGCAATAGGGAATGGCTGGCAAACTGATAACAGGTTCATTGTTATTAGGTATCTCTGCCAGAGGACATTCTCAGGACTGCAGCATCCACCCCCTTTAAAAGTACAATACAGTACAGTATTAGCAATGCATCTACATACTGTGGGAGTAGAACCCACAGCCTTCTGCATCAAAAGCAAGAACTACCTCTTCTGCTATTAACAATACAAGCAGACTCAGCACAAGCAGCATTAAACTTCTCTTCAAGCTCTTAGTCCTTGTAAAATCCAGTCGACACTCAACTGCATCTCTCAACTTTGAAGCACAAGAAATCTGGAAAAAAAATAAAATTTATTGGGGGGAACAGAAAAGCCCAAAAACTAGGGACACATTTTAAACATTGCTTGTATAATCTTGGAAAGTTGCTAGAAGAAAATGTGTTACCACCATGCATTTCACTGACAAGTCCTGAACCCAGGACCATGTGCACTACAATCATAACAACATACCACTATGTCACATCAGCTGTTTCTTGAGAGACAGGTAGACTGAAACTTAAATGGCTATCATTTAGTGAATTCAGTTCTCACCATAGTTCTCAACCTCTTAGCACAAAACACCTAGACAAATCCAATAATGGGGGAATACAGCTCCCAAACATATTCAGTGAATTCAGTTCTCACCATAGCTCTCAACTTCTTAGCACAAAAAACCTTGACAAAACCAATAATGGGGGAATACAGCCGCAAAAATAGGGACAAATTTCAAATATTGATCTTATAAACAGAATATTGCTAGAATAAAAGGTTTTGTGTTACCATGTACTTTCTGACGAATATGAAGTTTGAAATTCAAATACCTGTCATTATTTAGTGAATTCAAAATCCAGAAAACCACAAATTTCAAAACAAATATATGAGGCAAAAATTTCACAAGTGGTAGTGGGTATGAAATTCAAGCTCTTGCTACCTGCTCACAAGGTACAGGGTTTGAGTCTAGGCACCAGGTATATTTAACTGGGGCATTACACACACACACACACACACACACACACACACACACACACACACACACACACACACACACACACACACACACACACTCAGACCCTACATACCTATACCCAGCCAGTAATTTCTGCAACCTACCTGAGTAGCAATGTTAATAATCCTTCCGTCCATTGCTGCAAAGTATACCCAGCCAGCAAAGTCCATTGACAATCCTTCCATTGCTGCAAAGTAAGCCTACAAAAGCAAAGTCCTTCCTACGAGAGCAAGCTGCTACCCAGCCTGCAGACATTGCAGTCCGATCCCCTTCCAGTCCATGCAGTCGTAACTGCATAGACTTCTATGATCTCTGCTGTTGAATGCTGTCTTCCTAATCTGGACTGTCTCACCAGCAGTCCGGATTCTGTGTGCATGCTCCGGATTAGTTCACCAGCAGTCCAGTTATTGGGAAATGTCGCAAGTGCGCATGCGCAAAGTTCTGGGGACTCACGTTTGTTTTTATTATTTTCTTTCTTTTTTACAGCTGGTTTTCCTTTCTTTTCTTTTTTTTTACAGCTGGAGGGCCTGTAGTCCTGCAGTCCAATAGCACGAGCCAACCCTGGTATAATGCCTTCTTGTGTATGTACCTGACCAGGCACAAGCAGCAACTGGAACATCTACAGAGGTTCCTCATTGGTTCATAGGTTCATAGGTGTTTACTAGGCTAATGACCACATACCTTTGTATGCCTAGCCATGCATCTCAAATCTCTAACAAGTTCTGATGCCCTTGATAAGAGTAAACAGAGGCTTGGCAGATGAAATATTTACAAGCTAGGGCCTGGGAGATGAACCATGTACAGGTTGCCTTTGTCCATTAGAAACATAGATGCCAAGCCAGGGATGAATTTCCTGTTCCCTATCCAACTGTCCAGGTTACACTTGAACTGGGTTAGGGAGGAACTCTACTTCACATGGATGGGGAGCCTATTCCAGAGACGGGGTAATCTCTGGGATACATACCTGTCTCTCCAGCAGGTCCTATTTATATCACAGGCAAGGTTTAAGTCTTTAGAATGTATAATTCTGGTGCTGTTTGTTTTGTGGATATGCAGGAGGTCCATCACAGTGGGGTATGACAGTGCCCTATATGTCAGGCATAGTTCTCCCCTCAAAATCCTGTAGGAGACAGATAACAAGGATAGAGCCTTGAGGTGGTCTGGATAGGACATTTTACTTAAGCCCTGTATTCTTTTAGTGAGGAACCGCTGTAGACATTCCACTTGTTGGATGTGCCTGGTTAGGTACACATCAAAGGGGGCAATGTACTCAATGATAGGTCTGATGGATGCCAAATACAGTGGAACAATGAGTTCCTTGGACTTAGATGCCATACCTTTGCTTATAAGTTGTGCAACCTAGAAGGATTTCCTCACCACTGTAGACACATGATAGTGAAAGGCTAGATTACTATCTATGTGTGTCCCTACGTTCCTGGCAACTGGGTCAACTCCAAGGGGTGTGTTGTGATTATGATAATTACCAGGGGTGGATGACTTCCCAAAGGATACTATTATGCATTTCTTAGCATTTAGCATTAGTCCATGGCACTGACATCATTTGTTTGTCTGTGTCAGCCCCTAGGATAGAACATTTGTGTCAGTGTAGGATTCAATGACAGCTCCTAATTTGCAATCATCTGCACATTTAGTCAGCCAGAGACCACTGACATTGGCCTTGACTTCAGAGACGTAAATGCCAAAAAGGTGTGGTCCAAGGACTGATCACTGAGGGACTCCACTTGTGACTGGCTTCTTTGTAGAGGTGGACTCCACAATTCTAACTTCCTGGGTACTTGTCTCTGAGCCAGTTGGCTATCCACTGGTTGACATATGAGTTTGTACCTAACCTTTTGAGTTTGTCAACAATCCCCGAGTGGGGTATTTTGTCACATGCCTTGGCCAGGTCAAGGTATGCAGTGTGAACCATTTTGCCCTCATCCATTGCTTTGGTGACCTTCTCAAAGAAGTCCACCAGGTTGAGTAGCCATGATCTTCCCTTGATGAAACCAAACTGGGTTGGGTCCGGTGTCTGGATGTTTACTATACCACTGTTGATCATTTCCATGGTAATTCTTTCTATGGCTTGTGAGACTTATGGGTCTGTAGTTTCCAGAGTCTGTAGTTGACCCACCTTTGTGCATAGGGATGACTGTTCTTCTTCTTCTATTTTGGCTGTTCCCATTAGGGGTCGCCACAGTGAATCATCTGTTTCCATTTCTTTCTGTCCTCTGCAACTTGCTCTGTCACACCATCTACCTGCATGTTCTCTCATCACATCCATAAACCTTATCTTATGCCTTCTTCTTTTCCTCTTACCTGGCAGCTCCATCCTTAACATCCTTTTCCCAATATACCCAGCATCCCTCCTCAGCACATGTCCAAACCATTGCAATCTCTCCTCTCTGACTTTGTCTCCAAACCATCCAACTTCAGCTGACCGTCTAATATATTGATTCCTAATCCTGTCCATCCTTGTCACACCCAGTGGAAATCTTAACATCTTTAACTCTGCCACTTCCAGCTCTGACTCCTGCCTTTTTGTCAGTGCCACTGTCTCCAACCCATACAACATAGCTGGTCTCACTACCCTCTTGTAGACCTTCCCTTTCACTCTTACTGGTACCCATCTGTCACAAATCACTCCTGACACTCTTCTCCATCCACTCCACCCTATAGTCTCTTCTTCACCTCTCTTCCACAGTCACCATTACTTTGACCTGTTGATCCCAAGTACTTAAACTCATCCACCTTCGCCACCTCTACTCCCTGCTCACCATTCCTTTATCCACCCTCTCATTTACACACATATATTCTGTCTTAGTCCTGCTGACCTTCATTCCTCTCCTCTCTAGAGCATATCTCCACCTCTCCAGGGTCTCCTCAACCTGGTCCCTACTCTCACTACAGATCACAATGTCATCTGCAAACATCATAGTCCACGGGGCCTCCTGTCTGATCATGTCTCTCAACCTGTCCATAACCACTGCAAATAAGAAAGGGCTGAGAGCTGATCCTTGATGATGACTGTTGCTGTTCTCCATTCATGCGACACAAAGCTTGTTTGGAGGCTATAGTTAAATAGCAATTCCAGAGGCCCTGTTATGTTTCATGCTATTTAGACAAAAAGAAAACAGGCTGTAAACAGAATGTTCTCAGCAGATCACCTCAAAGTCTTATCAATATACTCTTGTTTCTTGCAGACTGCTGAGAGGCAATATATGCCTGGCATGCAAGGCATCCTTGGATCTTGCTCTGATGGACCTTTTGCATTTCTGCAAAATGAATATCACCAGAACTATTACATCTAAGGAGTAAAACTTTATTTATGCCTTAAATAGGGCATAATGGAGGGACGGGTGTGTATCTTAGAGAATCCCCATTCCCTGGAATAGACTTCCCTTCCATGTTAAGCAGTGCCCTACCATTACCTTATTCAAATGCAATCTAGGCCACAGGATGGGAAATCAGAAATTCATTACTGGCTTGACACCTGTTGTCTCTGAGGGACAGAGGCAGCCATTAAATCATTCCCTAACATACACCCGTTAAAATAACCTCTAAGGCACAATACCTCATGGGACATATTTGGGTTACATGGATAGGCTTTTAAAGGCCCCAGTTATCATTAGCCCAGTATACACCTATGCACCTATATATGACAGTTGAAATTAAATGCAACAAAGGCTACTGGAGTTGGCAATGCTTTTAATTTCAAATGTATGCTGAAATCTAAACATCTGAAAAAATGAAATCTATTTTTATCTTTGTTTTTAATGTGTCATAATTACTATACAACTATACTCATTGGAAGTTATGACAACAGTGTGTGGAACCTTTACAAAACACTGTCTGCTGTGACTGTATAACAGGAAGCACTTGGTACGTTGTTGTCCCTCAGAAACTTCATGTGTGGTTTCTTAAAGGAATTGTGTCTACATTGCATTTGCAATATTGTGCATCATCCCTATTCAAGACAGAAACTGATCTATAAGTTGTGCATTGTAAAGGATATTTCTCTAGCACTGAAACAAAGAAGAAGTACTTGAAAAACTGTAGGTAAACTACTATATAAATCCTCAGTTGCCCAAGCTTGGAATAAACTTCCAACAGTCATATGCTCCATTACCCACCATATACACTTTAAAAAAGAACTAACAATCCACCTTCTAAACACCAAGGCTTGCACCTGTCATGACCCTATCTAACTCCACTACACTTCCACACTTTACTCTATCCTACTTTCCTTTCCATTAACCCTCTTCTCCTCAGGAATCATACTCCACCTCCTCCTACACACTTCCACCACATACATGCAGTTCACCTCTCACACCTTACACATGTATTTTTCTTAAAATACTACATCACACATACTTTTCTACCACTTCATTAATTGTATATATGGCTTTATTTATTTATTGCCATTTGTTAACCGGGTTTGTCCAACTGGGCTTGTGGCCCATTTTCACTGGAGACCTAAGGAGAAAAGCTCTAGTAGTACATTTTAAAACAAGTACAATTTTAAACAATATTGATATAACAGCAGTTATAGCAAAATGATTCACATATGTTGGGTTACATGCATAAAGTTAAAGTTGCATTAAAAAGAAGCTAAGTAACAATTTTACATTGATATAGTTCAATAGGTCAACAATAAACATTTTTTGTTTGTATAAAATTGTACAAATGCATAGTAGACACATTGGAGAGAGATGTGTAATGAGGTACTAAGTATGATCCTTTTGAGGGTACATAAAGGGAAGGAAGACTAGGTAGGGTCATGGCAAGAGCAGGTTCTGGAATTGAGAAAATAAGTTTTTAGTACATTTTTAAAGTGTGAGGTGTGGGAGATTGAATGTAAGTCAAGTGGAAGTTTGTTCCAAGCATGGGCAAGGGAGTGTTTGTAGAGTAGTTTGCCTACTGACCTTTTTGGGTGGTAGATATCAAGTAATTGTTGGTTAGAAGTACGGAGGGTCCAGGATGGGATGTAGATGGAGACTAAGGAAGATAGAGATGGCAGAAGGAGGGTTTATAAAGAATAGAGTGTAGCATACGAAATTGATAAGATAGCAGAAATTGGGGAAGTTCAGCTTTAAAAGCTGTATTGCTGTACATACCCTAACAAAAAAAAAAAATGATTACTATTATGCATATATCTCTGATCTGATGTACCATAGACTTTAATTATTACTATTATGCATATATCTCTGATCTGATGTACCTTAAATATTTTTGTATCATGGACTTTAAATTTTATGTATTGTTTAATTGTCTGTAACTGGAGCTTTTCTCCTCAGGTCTCCACTGAAAATGGGTTTCTTGCCCAGCTGGACTAACCCGATTAACAAATGTCAATAAATAATTATACAATGACTGGCCAGTAACATCGTAAACCGAGCACGCTGGTTGGCCAGCCCAACCAGTGTGCCCGTTGAGAATATACAATGGAAAAATGTCCGGTCACCTGGACTTTTTTCCGTTGATATATTCTTTAATTTTAAGGGTTTAAAAAAAAAAAAAAAAAGCGCAGCAACGGAGATCTTCTTTTCTCTGTTTCTTACTTTCCTGAGCACTGATGTACTGGGTATGTGTGGAAATGCAAGTTCCAAACGCATGCGCAGTACATCAGCAATGGCGGAGGAAGAACAGCATGGCGCCGTTATACAAGGACATTATTTAAGAAAAGTTTTTTTTTTCTTAAATAATGTCATTGTATAATAGCAATAACCCACTTCTAGGTGTGGGTAATGCTGGATTTATCCTCGGTTGTCTTTGGTGACCAAACCACACCAACCGTGGGTAAATCCAGCATTACCCACACCCAGGCATGGGTTATTGCTTAAATAAATAATAAAAATAAATAAGAAATCTCCATTTCATAATTCAGTACCTTCAGAATGATGCAAATCTAATTTGGATAGTATTGCATTAGAAGCTTTGTTCTAAACCCAACATATCTAACTGCCTTACCTACTTAAACCTTCATTTTTTATGGTACTCAATTCCTACTGTGGAAACGGAGACTTAAGACTTAGTAGTCTGGCTAAAATAGATACGCATGCTATCACTGCTGAAGACCGAATGGGCAAAATATAATTCACCACAGAAATCAAAAATGCTATGAAATACTGTTCTCAGACTGGCTAATATAGCATGTCTTGTAGGGTGCTAGGTGTTTTATTTTAGTCACAAAACTAGAAGCCAAATATAAAAAAACTGTGTACTAACAATTTTATTGTCATATGATGACCCAATGAAAATCTTTGCTGAAGGTTCCATAACAACAACTCTATCTTTGCAAGTGTAACATTTTTGTAATTTCTGTATTATTCATTTATTTACTTATTGCTTGCATTGTTGACTGGGAAATTCCAGCTGAATACAAGAGCCATTTTTAGAGCAAGCCTGAAGAGAAAAGCTCAGAAGTGCACATAAGATGACAACTCTTCAAACAGCAACACTCCAGATATAAAAGCTTGTAGAAATATACACAGAGTAACAACACAGAAAGTACAGTTGTGTACACTTACCATAAATGTAGATGTTCAAGTGTATTCACTATTGAAGTCATCACTTGTGGGTTATCCCTGCTGGGTAGCCCTCGGCCGGCCCGAATATAAGAGTAAAGGATTTCCCCTTCTGCATCAGCTGCAGGTCACCTGAGACTGATGTCAGGTTGTCAGTGCTATAAAGAGAGGCAGCCAATGACATTACAGCAGTTTTTCTTGCCTGCAACCACTTCCAAGAAGACCTGAAGAAGGCCAACCTGGGTAAAGCCATAAGGAAGATGGAGAAGAGAAAGGGGGAAAGGTGGGAGGGAAACAGGACTGCGACAGTGAATACACTCTAATATCTACATTTATAAGTGTACACAACTGTACTATGTTCTTTGTGTTTCACTTTTGCAGTCATCACTTTTGGGAAGATTCGCAAAGCAGAAAGGTAGGGTGGTAGGAATGCAGAGAAGGAGCTGGAGAATAGATTTGTATTGCTTTAAATGGAGGCTACAATGCCCTGCAGGACTGCTGAAGCAAATCCTGCCCTGGATTTGGAGAAAGTAGCCAGCTGGTAGTGTTTTGTGAAGGTGTGGACAGATGTCCAGTTGGCAGCTTCTATAATGTCCCTGGTAGGGAAGCATCTGAGGAAGACAGTGGAAGATGATGCTGCTGTGGTAGAATGGGTTTTGACTGATTTGGGAGGTACCTTTCCATGAAAGAGTAGCAGTAATGGATGCAGAGTGATATCCATTTGGAAATGATCTGTTTGGATACAGGTTTCCCCTCTGTCCCAGGGATGAAGCTGACCAGCAGTTGGTCAGTCTTTCTGATAGACTTGGTTCTGTCTAGGTAGTATCTAAGCTGCCTGTGCACATCTAAAGTCTGGAGAATTCTTTCCCCCCTATTTTTTAGAGTTTGGAAAGAAGGTAGGGAGATGGATGGCCTGATTAAGAGCCATGTCAGATATCACCTTAGGCATAAAGGAGAGGTTTGTCCTAAGGGATACCCTGTCTGGATAGAAAATAATGAAAGGTTCAATGGCCATGAGAGCTTGTAGTTCTGAAACTCTTCTGGCTGAGGTTATGGCCAGCAGGAAGGCAGTCTTCCAAAAGAGGTGCTTTACTTCTGCTGAGGCAGCTGGTTCAAAATGAGGTAAGGTCAATTTTTTGAGGACAAAGTTCAAATCCCATGCTGGGGTGGGTGGCCTTCCAGGAGGTCTAATGTGTGATACCCCTCTAAGGAATTGTTTTAACAGGGGATGGGAGAATAGAGGTTGCTCTGTTGGAGAATGAGCAGAGATAGCTGAGGCATGGATTTTGATAGAGCAGTAAGACAATCCCTTTTGTATGAGCTCTGTAGGTAGTCCAGAACCAAGGTGAGAGAGGCATGGGCACTGTTTTCATCCTTATTTGGCACCATGCAGTAAATCATTTCCATTTTGCAGAATACGATTTTCTGGTACTGGACCTTCTGGCCTCTTCAATGATATCCATGACCTGTTTTCTCAATAATGGCCTGTTATCCACCTCTGGGGTATAAGCCATGCAGATAGGCTGAGTGTGTGAAGATTTGGGTGCAGTACTGACCCTTTTTCTTGGGTTAGCAGCTTTTCTGTGAGAGGCAGGTTGATGGGTAATTCCTTGGTTAGGCTGAGGAGTAAGAGGTACCAGTGCTATTTGGGCCAGTTTGGGGCAATGAGGATAGCCTTTGGCCCTTCCTGCCTGATCTTTAGAAGTACCCTAGGAATAAGTAGTAAGGGAGGGTATGCATAGACAAAAAGGTTGCCCCAGTGAAAGGAGAGAGCATCCACCTTCCATGCTCATGGATGGAATTCCCTGGAACAGAACCTGTTTAGCTGCCTGTTTTGAATTGTAGCAAAGGTGTCTACCTCTGTTAATCACCAGAGGTGTATGATGCAGAGGAAGGTGTACTTGTGCAGCTACCACTCATGTGGGTTCAGGACACTCCTGCTGAGGTGGTCTGCCAGGGTGTTGTGCTCCCCTGGAATGTACTGGGCTATCAGATGCAAGCCCATCATTGAAGCTGTCTGTCAGATAAGCATAGCTAGGCTGCACAAGGGGTATGAGTGTGTTCCCCCATTTGTTGATGTACCACATGACTGTGGTGTTGTCGGTTTTAATCAGGAGAACTCCTGGTTTGAGGTGGCTCCTGAATGCTATAATAGCATTCAAGAGCCACCTGAATGCTATAATAGCATTCAGGTGGCTCCTGAATGCTATTATATCTCTGTGTACCACTAGCAATTCCTTCACGTTGATGTGGAGGGGAAAGTCTCCCGGATTCCAGGTGCCCTGAGTGCACGTCTCCTCGATGAGCACCCCAGGCTGTGTCTGAGGCCTCGGTGGTGATGGTCTGGCCTTGGGGAATGGTGATGAATGGTAGTCCACTGTTTTGGGTACGAGCTTCTGCCCACTGTAAAAATTCCTTCCTTAAGCAGGAGATCAGAGGCAGCTGGTGTTCCAGTGACTGTGAATGTTGGCTCCATAGGTTCTTGTGATACCACTGTAGTTTTTTCATGTGGAGCCTGGCTAAAGGCACCAGAAGGATGCACAAAGCCATGTACCCAAGTGCTTGCAGGAACTTTATTGCTGTGAGATGTGTCTGTGAGTTAGTTGAGAAAAGTAGAGTGGGAGAAAGCTCTGCTTCTCTGCAGAGGGGAATGCTCTTTGGGCAGATGTGTCTAGGAGGGCTCCTAGGAAGGTTGTCTGTCTTGTGGGTTGGAAATGGGATTTTTCCATGTTGATGGTGAATCCCAGAGAGATTAGAAGAGTTTGGGCAAAGGAAAGGTCTCACAGGAGTTTTTCCTTGGTGTCTGCCTGAATTAGGCATTCATCCAGATAGGGGTAAATCTGGATGTTTTGCTGTCTGCAAAAGGCAATGACCGGGGAAAGGCACTTGGTGAAGACTCTGGGAGCAGTAGATAAGCCAAAGAGCAGAGCAGAGAATTGAAAGTGCTGTGAGCCTGCACTGAAATGTAGGAAACTCCTGCAGGATTCCCTGATGGGGATATGGAGGTAGGCATCCTTGAGATCTAGGGTCACTAGCCAGGCATCTGGAGCCAACATAGGTAATAGGTTTTTAAGGGTCAGCATTTTGAATTTTGGCACCTGGAGGGACAGATTTAATCTGGATAGAACTAGAATAGTGCATCAGGTGCCATCTTTTCTGGGTACCAGGAACAGCCTTGAGTAGAAACCTTTTCCTGCTTGTTTCTCTGGCACTGGTTGCACTGATTCCTGAGCACAGAGTTTTTGTATTTGGCAGATGGCTTCTGCTCTTTGGTTTGCAGGTAAGTCAGGGAATCCTGAAGATCTTGGGCTTTCTTTGAAAGTGAATCTGTATCCTTTTGAAATTATGTTTAGCACCCATGGATCTGTTGTGATGGTTTGCCACTTGTCTAAGAATCGGAACAGCCTTCCTTCTAGCCTGGTAGGAGTGGTGGAGAGGCAGAGGGGCGAGGGGGTGTCATTGTAGGTCCTTGGAGTAAGGAGTGGATTTAGAGCTCCCTTGCCTGGGCATGGTACAGGGTCACTGCCGGGGCCTTTGCTGGCTTTGCTGCTGCTGTCTGGAGGGCCAGGCTTTGCACCCTCTCCTAGGCACAGCTTTGGGTTGGGCAGGAAAAGGCCAGTGTTTTTTGGAATGTTCCTGCTGAATCTGGGAGGCTGTACTTGCAGGCAGTCTTTGACTGTCTGCATAGACTTAGCCTTGTCTTCCATTTTTTTTAAGGATTTCTGCTTTTAGGCTGAACAGTAGTTCCCTATCCAAGGGGGCGTCCAAAAGCTTAGATTTGACCTGGTCAGGCAAAGGCTGCTCTCTCAGTCATGCATGCTTTCTGATTACTGATCCTGAAACTGCAGCTCTGCTAGAGGATTCTAGAACATCAGATCCACAGTGCAGGGAATGCTTTGCCACTTGAGAGCTGGAGTGGATCAAATCTCCTAGTTCTCTGGTAATATTACTCTCTGGTAGGGTGGAATTTTTTTACTTTATTAATTCCAGGGTGTTTTGTTGAAATTTGAGCATGTGAAATTGGCAATTGAGGGCTCTAATGGCTAAGGTAGTGGAAGTGTAGACCTTTTTGCCCCATCGGTCCAAGGCTCTGCTCTACTTGTCAGAGGGTATTGGGTTTTTGGAGGAGCTGGACCTAGCCCCTTTGGGTACCTCTGTAATGACTTCTGGGTCAGCTGCAGGGTTTGTAAATAGATACATGTGGGAGCCTGGTACCCTGTAGTATTTATCAGGTTTTCTGGGTGCAGGAAGTAGGGAATTAGGGGTGATGCCAGACTTCAGGAAGGCATCTTCCACCACATCCAGGATGGGTAGAATACCTAAGGGCTTGTGTTGAGGTACGTCCAGGAAAGTACAGTTGTGTACACTTACCATAAATGTAGATGTTCAAATGTATTCACTGTTGCAGTCATCACACTTGGGTTATCTGCCTACAGGTAGCCCTCAGTCGGCTCAAATACCAGAGACTTAGTATTTCTGCATTGGATGCTGTTGCTCCAGGATTGATGTCAGGTCATCAGGGGTATAAAAACAGGCAGCTGATGCCATTACATCAGTTTTTCTTGCCCCAAATGTCAGGAGCCCCCCAAATAGGGAGCTAAGTTATGGTGGGGAAAACACTACCAGTAAAAAGTAAATACCAATACCAATACCCCAGAAGGGGTGAGTAATTGCCATAGAGAGGGGAGAGAGAGAGAGAGAGAAACCAAGGGGCTGGAGGGAGGGAAACCAGAACTGCAACAGTGAATACACTTGAACATCTACATTTATGGTAAGTGTACACAACTGTACTATGTTCTTATGTTTCAGTGTTGCAGTCATCACATTTGGATTGATTTCCAAAGCTGAAGAAGGGTGGAGGCAGTCAAGAAGAGTTAGGGCTGGCTAGTATGCCCTGCAGGACTGCTGTAGCAAAACCTGCCCTGGATTTGGCAGGTGGTAATGCTTGGTGAAGGTGTGTACAGAACTCCAGGTAGCAGCCCCCAGGATGTCCCTAGTAGGGACTCCCCTGAGAAATACTGTAGAGGTGATGTTGCCCTCGTGGAATGTGTTCTGACTCCCTCAGGGGTTGGTTTCCCATGGCACTTGTAGCAGAAATGGATGGAGTGTGCTATCCATTTGGAAATAGTTTGTTTTGAAATGGCCTTGCCCTCTGCCCCTGTTGCAAAGCTGACTAGTAACTGGTCAGATTTTCTGAAGGACTTAGTCCTATCAAGGTAGAATCTGAGCTGTCTGTGCATATCCAAAGAGTGCAGGATCGTTTCCCCTTTATTTTGAGGATTAGGGAAGAAGGTTGGCAAATGGATGGATTGGTTGAAAGCCACACTGGACACCACTTTATAGGTTCATAGGTTCATACTAGGCTATCTGCCCTAGGGCATTTATAAGCCTAGCCAGAGTGTGTTTGGCTTTCGCCACCCATTTTAAATTAATTTTGCTATGCCCTTTTTCGAGGTTAGTATACTGTGTCTCTGTCTAACAGTGACACAGAAATGATACCCGGGGTAAACCTATGATCTCCAATCCACTCATCAAGATTCCTCTTGAAGACAGTCAATGAGGGACTCTGCCTAACCTGGACTGGGATTTTATTCCAGAGTGAAGGGAGCCTCTGGGCTATGAATCTGTCCCTCCAGCATGTCCTGTTTATTTCAGTGCTGAGGTTCAAGTCTCTTGAGCGCATAGCTCGATGGGATTTGTATTTTCTGAGGTGCAGCATGTCCATTAATTCCGGGTTGGACATGGCTTTATATGTCAGGCACAGATCGCCTCTGAGAAGGTGGTATGCCACTGAGTAGAGCTGGAGTTTCTTTAACCAGGCGGCATATGGCATCTGTTTGAACCCTTTGATCCTCTTGGTAAGGTACTTTTGGGGTCTTTCCAGTTGCTGCAGGTGTCTGGTAAGGTACATCCCAAAAGGGGCATTGTACTCAATTATGGGCCTGATGAGGGATGAGTAAAGAGGCACGATGACCTCCCCTGATCTAGATGTGAATCACTTCATGATTAGGTGGGCTATATAAAATGTTCTTCTAACCACTTTGCCACGTGGTTGTCAAATGAGAGATTGCTATCAACTTGGGTCCCCAGGTCCCTAATTACTTCTTCTGTACTTAATGGATTACCACCTATGTGGTAATTTGTGGGCACTTTGTTTTTGCCAAAGGGGATGACTATACACTTTTTGGCGTTTAGCTAGAGGCCATGGCTCTGGCACCAATTGTTTGTTTCTATGAGGCCCTTTTGGAGGATGCTTGTGTCAGCTGGAGAGTCAATTATGGCGCCCAGTTTGCAGTCATCTGCGAACTTGGTCAGCCACAGTCCTTCCGTGTTGGCCTGTACCTCCGAGAAATATATACCGAACAAGAGAGGTCCCAGAACTGAGCCTTGTGGGACGCCACATGTAACTGGTTTGGAGTCTGACATGGCTCCAGCAATTCTAACCATGTGGGTTCTGTCCATGAGCCAGTTTGCAACCCATCTAATGACATAGGGGTTTATATTTAAGCTGGTGAGCTTATCTATAATGCCCGAGTGGGGTATTGTATCGAAGGCTTTTGCGAGGTTCAAGTAGGCTGTGTGGACCACCTTCCCCTCATCAATGGCCTTGGTGACTGTTTTAAAGAAATCAACCAGGTTTAAGAGGCAGGATCTGCCCTTAACAAAGCCGAACTGGGTAGGATCCAGTGTCTGTAGGTCCCCAATATCTTTATTTATGAGGTCCATGATGATCCTTTCCATAGCTTTGCAGACCAAGCTAGTCAGGCTTATGGGGCGATAGTTTCCAGGATCCGTTGAGGCACCACCTTTGTGGAGAGGGACCACTGTTGCTGTATGCCACTATTTGGGTACATATCCTGTAGTAAGGCTGAGATTGAACATTAGTTTTATGTTTGGGTTTAGCTCTTTTTGGAGTTCATGTAGGATGCAGCCTGGGACACCGTCTGGTCCCATTGATGCTGTGTTTTTTGCTTTGGTGAGGGCGGCTCTTACCTGAGCATCTGAGATGTCAGGGGAGCAGCACTCTGCTGGGATAGATATTTGCCCTTTTGGTGGGGAGGGGGGGGGGAGTTTGCGCTGAACCTGTCAGCTAGAATGTTGGAAATGTCTGTGGGTTCGGTGTATTTTTTGTCATTTTGGACTAATTCTGAGCATATTTGGGAATTCCCACCCAGGTTCCTAACATAACTAAAGAAAGCCTTGTGATTATCCTTAGTGTCCTGTGCAATTTTTCTCTCGAAGCTGGCCTTAGACAATTTTATGAGTGCCCATAGTTTTTTGCTAATACTGATCAGAGATGCCTTCCCTTTTTGGGATTTTGCTCTATCATGTAGTAGCTTCCTCCTTCTACTGTATAGTTTGTTTATGGCCGGGGTCCACCAGACAGGACGTCTGCCTTTGGAAGATTGGGTCTTGGTTTTATTTGGGATTGCAAGATCCATGCATTCCTGATGATGTTCATAGAATGCGTTTATAAAGGATTCTGCAGTCTGGGCCGTATTTTCCACAGGCCCGGGGGCTTTGAAGGATTCCATCTTGGTTTGGAGGAGTGTGAAATTTGCTTTAGAGAAGTTTTTCACTGTGGTTTTCTGGGCAGGGGGGGGTGGGGTCGGGATCTGAATATCCAGAGAGATTAGTTTATGGTCTGATCTTACCAGTGAGGGATACACTTCTGGTCTGGAGCATAGAGTCCCCATGTTGGTGATGATCAGGTCCAGTATGTTTTCCCCTCTTGTGGGAGTGGTAATAAGTGGAGTGGTAACAAGTTGCTCTATAGCATTTGAGTTTAGAAATTCTAGGAACCTTTGGGCTAGGGTGTTGAGTAGAGTAATGCTCCCAGTCTATGTTTGGGTAGTTGAAGTCACCCAATATAATGGTGTTTGGAGAGACCTTCATATTTTCCAGTGTTCTTAGGAAGGCCGAGTGGGGTTCCTGGGTTTGGGAGGGTGGTCTGTAGCAGGCTATAAACTGGAAGGCAGTTTTACACACTGTTAGTTGCACATGGATAGTCTCTGATGCTTCGTGCTGTGTCACCAAGCTGGAGGTGTGGGTATCTTTGACGAATATTGATACTCCCCCTCCTTTTGTGGTTCGGTCCAAGTTTTGGGGCCGAAAAGCATAGTATCAGGTATAACCTGGTAGTGCTGGGGTGCTCTCTGGAGCCTTGAACCAAGTTTCTGTTACTGCACAGATATCAATGTTCTCCATGCTAAGGAGAGTTTTGAGTGCATGCATCTTGAGGTTTAGACTTCTGGAAGGCATAAAGGAAGGGTTAGTCCTGAGGGAAACCCTGTCAGCATGGAAAATAATGAAGGGTTCCGCAGCCATCAGTGCTTGTAGCTCAGACACTCTTCTAGCTGAAGTGATGGCTAGAAGCAAGGCTGTTTTCCAAGAGAGGAATTGTAATTCTGCTGATGCAGCAGGTTCAAAGGGGGGAAGCGTGAGATTTTCCAGTACAAAGTTAAGGTCCCAGGCAGGGGCCTTACGTTTTTTGCCCCTCTCAGGAACTGTGTGATAAGTGGGTGCAAGAAGAGAGGTGGCTCAGTATTGTAATGAGCCAAAATGGCTGAGGCATGAATCTTAATGGAGGAGAAGGATAAGCCTCTGTGGAGTAGATCTGCTAAGTAATCCAGAATTAGAGGCAGGGGGGGCAGAGTTGTGTCCTCTCCTTTAGATTGAATCTATGAGCAGAACCTTCTCCAGTTATTAGCATAGGATTTTCTTGTACTGGGTCTTCTGGCTTCAAGAATGATGTCCAGCACCTGTTTGCTTAGGGTTGCTGGGGGAGAATTCAAGAAATAAGCCAGGCTGCAAGATTTAGGGTTTGCAGTTGTGGATGCAAAATCTGTCCCTCCTGCTGAGAGAGAAGGGTTGGATTCTGGCATAGGTTCCAGGGTGGCACCAGTGTCAGGCTGCATAGGAGTGGGTGCCAGTGCTGATGTGGCTAATTTGGGGCAATCAGAATTGTCCTTGGTCTGTCTTGTTTTATCTTGAGTAATACTCTTGAGAGAAGGGGCAGAGGGGGGAAGGCATAGATTGAGAGATTCACCCACTGAAAAGATAGGTCATCCACTTTCCAGGCCCTGTTGTGAGGAGTCCTGGTGTAGAATTTGTTGAGCTGGTGGTTGTAGGGGGAGGCAAAAATATCTACCTCTGGGGTCCCCCATCTCTGCATCAGAAGGTTGAAACTGCTGGTCTCCAATTGCCACTCGTGGGGGTCTAGAAGATTTCTGCTTAAGTCGTCTGCCAGTGAGTTTTGTTTGCCAGGCAGGAATTGAGCTTGCAGATGGACTTGAATGTCCAAGGCCGTGTTCCACAGGGCCATGGCTAACTTGCAGAGTGGGTAGGAAAGGGTTCCACCCTGCTTATTGATGTACCACATAACTGTGGTGTTGTCTGTTTTTATTAGCATTTGTTCTGGGAGGAGTAAGGCTCTGAAGGCTGTCAGTGTATTCTGTACAGCTAGCATCTCTTTTTGGTTGATGTGCAGATGAATTTGACTTGGGCTCCAGTGGCCCTGAATATATTTGCCGTCCATGTTTGCCCCCCAGACATAGTCTGATGCATCTTTGGTTAGGGTCTGGGTAAAAGGCAGTCCCTTGTTGTGGTTGCATGCTTCTGCTCACCAAAGGAACTCTGTCCTTAGACAGGGTATGATAGGAATGACAGTTTCCAGGTCCTGAGAATGTTGGCACCAAAGACTTTTTAAGGACCATTGAAGTTTCCTCATATGCAGTCTTGCACATGGAATTAGCAGTATACATGAGGCCATGAACCCTAGGGCTTGTAGTATTTTTTTTACAAATAGCTGAGTTCTGGTGGCCATTATTTTGAAGTAGTCTGTCAGATATACTTGTTTTTCTGAAATGAGGAATGCCATCTGGAAAGTTGTGTCCAAGCTTGCTCCCAGGAATACAATCTTTTGACTGGGCACCACTTTTAATTTATTTTCATTGATGGTGTCCTAAGGAATTGAGAAGGTTTTTCACAGATGTCAGATGCTGCAGCAGCAATTCCTGACCATTTGCCTCATTCAAGCAGTCGTCCAAGTACGGGTAAATTTGTATATGTCTCTGCCTGCAGTAAGCAATGGCTGGAGCCAGGCATTTTGTGAATACTCTGGGTGCAGTAGATAAGCCAAATGGAAGTGCAGAGAATTGATAATGCATAGATACTGCCCTGAAATATAGATACTTCCTGCATGACTCCCTTATGCGCATGTGTAGACAGGCTTCTTTTAAGTCTAGGGTGACTAACCAGGCATCCTTGGCTAGCATTGGAAAAAGGTGTTGCAGGGTAAGCATTTTGAATTTTGGTACCACCAGAAAGGTGTTGAGAATTGAAAGATCCAGGATTGGGCACCAAGAGCCCTCTTTCCTGGGTACCGGGAAGAGTCTGGAGTTGAATCCTTGACCCCTCTGTTCTACAGGAACTGGCTGAATAGCTCTGCTATTGAGCAGGGAAAGTACATGGTTTTGAGCGTCTGCCCACTGATTTGGAGGAAGATCTGGGAACCCTCTTGGGGTTGGCAGGAAATGGAAATAGAATTTGTACCCCTAGGATACAATGTTGAGGACCCACCAGTCCTGAATGATGGACATCCAGTTTTTTGCATGAAGGGCAAGTTTTCCTCCTAGGGGCACAAGCAATTGGGAAAGGCTGGGAAGTGGAGTAAATAAGTCATTATGAACTTTTTCCGTAAGGAGCAGGCTTACCACTCCCTGCTTTAGGGGTGGGGGCACTCCATTGCTTAGATCTCTGCATACCCTGAGACTACAGTCTGGGTGGTCTGTTTCTCCTGGGTCTGGTCTGAGAAGGCCTGGAGGGGCTGGAAAGGACAAATGTTTGGAAGGGCAATGCCTACTGAATCTTGGGGGCTGCACTTGCAAAAAATCCTTGACAGTCTGCATAGACTTAGCTTTTTCTTCCATCCTTTTTAAGAACCTCTTCTGCTTTAGTGCCAAACAAACAGCCCTTATTCAAAGGCATGTCTAGTAACTTTGATTTGACATGGTCTGGCAAGGTCTGCTCCTTCAGCCAAGCATGTCTTCTCAGTACACAGCCAGTGACTGCTGTCCGTCAAGATGGTTCTAGGGCATCAAAGCCACACTGCAAAGTATGCTTGCTGACTTGGCTTGCAGAGTGCATAAGCTCCTGCAATTCTTTATTCTGTGCACTGTCTGAAAAGGTTGCCACTTTTTGTTTAATAAGTTCCATATTATGTTGCTGGTACTTCAGCATGTGAAACTGACTATTCAATGCCCTAATAGCAAGAGTAGCAGAGGTATATACCTTCTTACCCCATCTGTCCAAATCTCTGGAATCCCTGTCTGAAGGGGTAGGATTCTTGGCTGTAGTAGCCTTGATACCTTTAGGCCCCTGGGAAATGATCTCTGGGTCAGCAGTAGGATTCTTGGAAAGGAATTTGTGAGTCAGGTACTCTGTAGTACCTGTCTGGTTTCCTAGGGGCAGGAGGTAAAGTGTCAGGAGTTAGACTGGATTCCATAAAAACATCATCCACAACATCCAGAACAGGGGGTATAGCTAAAGGTCTGTGCTGAGGCAACTCTAGAAATTCTGTGAGTCTCTTTTTGGACTGAGGATAGTCTTGGCATTCCCAATGGAAATGCTCTCTTAAGGTATGTAAAGTTTCACCAAAAGAAAAATCCTCTGGAGGGGAGGCAGAAGGAATGGATTCCTCTGCATCTGAATCCTCATAAGCAGATAAGGGCATGTCTTCATAATCAGAAATCTGAGAATCATCGGACTCCTGGTCTGTAGAAGCTGAAGGGGACTGAACTCTTGTCTCTTAGCAGGGGAAGGCTGACTTCCCCTAATCAACCTGATAAGGTCTTCGGACATTCTAAGCATTTGTGTTTGTGGCATGGGAGCAGATGCATGTGCTTTGCTCATCGGTTTTCTAGACATAGTGCATACTCTGGGCCTAAGAAACTCTGTAGTTTTGGTTAAAAAATAAGTTGTCTGTTTGAGTCTAACATCGGTTGAGCAAAGAACTACCTCAGAAGCTGGTGCCTGCTCAGCGGCTCTGGACCCATCCAAGGTAGAGACATCCACAGGTTCCATAGTCGAAGAAGAGTCTTGCGGCATACCAGACTCCGAATGGCTCTCAGTAGAGGCCTGTGAATCCACTGAAGCGGGCATCAGGGGCTGCGAAGGCATCTCACTGAGTTCCGGCGGACTGGTGACTAGCTTAACGGAAGTGTCGTCGGCAGTTTTGGACCTATGCTGTCTGTCTCTGCCTTTATCCTTATGTTTTTATAGAATATCAGTAGTCAGGTGGCTTACTGAAGCCATTATGGAATACGGAGATCGAGAACGAAATAATTTAGTGACAAAGAGAGCCCAACGATGAATGGTTCAGGCGTTAAACAAGGCACAAAACCGACAGCGAGGGACATCATGATTTGGGCCTAAACAGGTGACACAGTAAGAATGAAAATCTCTGTGAGGTATTTGTTTTCCACAGGCAAGACAATTGTTAACTTTTTCTGACATCGGTTAGAGCAAGAAAAAAGGATCTCCAATGGGGTACTTAGCTTTAGAAGACTTCAGGATTATTCAATCTGTAAACTAAAATTCAGGTAGCGGCCAACCGGCACTTGCGAACTGCTTCTGCTTTGGGCTCCACAGCAAGAAAGACTGATGTAATGGCATCAGCTGCCTGTTTTTATACCCCTGAAGACCTGACGTCAGTCCTGGAGTGACAGCATCTGACGCAGAAATGCTAAGTCTCTGGTATTCGTCCGACTGAGGGCTACCTGCAGGCAGATAACTCAAGTGTGATGACTGCAACAGTAAAACACAAAGAACATCTCCCTGGCCCTCTTCTCTGATTGCAGGTAGTCCTGGGCCTCCAAATGGAAATGCTCCCTGAGTGAATTTAAGGTTTCCCCGAAAGAAAGGTCTTCGGGAGGGGAAGCTGAAGGAATGGATTCTTTGGCATCTGAATCCTCAAAGGCTGTCTGGGGCTGTTGTTCGGTGTCTGAATCTATAAATTTAGAGTCCTCAGACTGTGACTCTGAGCTTTTTCTTTTGGCTGGGGTAGCTGGAGTAGGCTGGCTACCCCTGATGAGGGTAGTTAAATTTTCAGCCATTCTAAGTAACTGTTGAGACTGGGCAGGTTGGGTGGGAGGAAACTGGTGACTGGGCACGGAGGAAGTGGCTCTTCTAGGAGTGGCCTTGCTCTTAGGCCTCAGAGATTCACTGGGTCTAGTTGTTTTTGCTAGTGGATTGGCTGTCAGTCTAGGCCTGGCATCAGTCATCCAAAAAGCCTCCTTGGAAACCGGTGCCTGCAAAGTAAATCCGGACCCAATCAAGGTGCTGGCAACTGTCATAACAGTCAAAGGAGCCTGATCCGGTGCCATACCGGACTCCAGAAGGCTCTACAGCTGTCATCAGGGGCTGCGAATGCACCACACTGAGTTCCACTGAACTAGTGGAGGGTAGGCTGGCTAACTTCTGATTTGTGTCATCTGTGGGCCTAACTTTCTGAGGTCTGTCTTTCTCCTTACCTTTTCTGTTTTTGGGAATTTCGGCAGTCAGTTGACCGATGGATGCGATTTTGTGTGAGTAACTAACCTCCCTGAAATGCCTAGCTACAAAATCAGTTCTCCTACTGATGGTCCTAGCGTTAAAGAAGGCACAGAACTGACAACTGGGGAAATCGTGGTCTGGGCCTAGACAAGTTACACACAAATTATGAAAGTCTCTTTGTGGTATTTGTTTTCCACAATGGAGACAGTTATTTACTTTTACGGACATCGGTTAAGTGCATGAAAACGGATCCCAAATGGCACTTAGCTTTAGTAGTATTGTCCCTCACTCTGGCAATGGGCGACTGATGCATTTGCAAACTGCTTCTGCTTTGGGCTCCATGGCAAGTAAGACTGATGTAATGATGATGGCAGCTTCTCATTATAGCACTGATGACCTGACATCAGTCTCAGGCGACCTGCAGCCAACACAGGAGAGAAAATCCTTTACTATTTGGGCCTGTTGAGGGCTACCCAGCAGGGATAACCTAGAAGTGATGAGTGCAACAGTAAAACATGAAGAACATAAGGATTCAAACAAAAGATTAATGGTAGCAACCGATATTTATGAATTAGATCCCTAATTACAGGATTTGATTTATAAGTTCCCATGCCCTTTATGGTGTATGTTTAGCATAACAATTTTATTAATTCAGTATGAGACAACAATACTAAATCATCTATATACATATATAACACACACACACACACACACACACACACACACACACACACATATATATATATATATATATATATATATATATATATATATATATATATATATATATACACACACACACACACACACACACACGTGTGTGTGTCTGTGTGTCTGTGTGTGTGTATATATACATATGTGTATGTACAGAATCAACAGAGTATAATTCTCATAACATGGAAATTAGAAATAGCAAAAACTGATTGCAAAAAAAAGACTGAAACACAAACCTTTGAGAATTAAAAAATAATAAATAAAAGTATTTTTTGCAGGTGGCAAACCCCACTGTACTCACCACATGAGGGGCAGCACCACCCACACTCAATGCTATTTATATATTCCAGCACTAGGGTCACACAACCAGGGGGATATTCTAAAACTGTGGCACTGATTTCAAAAGACTTGCTCTCAGTGTAGATGACCACTTACACAGACAGCAGACTGAGAGTAAGTGTTTTTGAATCTGGTCCCTGTTTACATTGAAGTAAGTCACTTACACTGACAGCAAGTCTGTCAGAATCAGGGCAGGCTTACACTGAGAATAACTCTTTTGGAATCTGGTACGTGTAATCAAATGAATATATGGCCACTACTAATTTGGCTCAGTCCATTTCATGAACTTGGCATTTGACCAAATCTAATGCACCTAGTATATACATGTATATACAGATAGATAAACATATATATATATATATATATATATATATATATATATATATATATATATATACACACACACACAAACACACACACACAAATATATATATATATATATATATATATATATATATATATATATACACATATACATATGCATATATCATGAATACGAATCAATAGAATATGAATGATTTAAATTTGCTGAATGTCATAAACCAAATTAAAAAAATATCAAAGTGAGAAAATTAATAAATACAAAAGTAATACATATGAAAGACAGAACTATAATACAGCAATACAGTTTACAGCTTATGAACTAAACAACGCAAAATATATCTCTAATAATTTAGAATGACATTTTCATTTTTTTAAATAATTCCTAGTTCTGGCCATTAGTTAATGTTTAAATTTCCATATTACTTACAAAAATGACAGTTTTGGGAAATTAATGAAGCTTTGGCTTTGTATTCTTAATCAGCATTTTTTTTATTCAAAATTGCTGTCAGTTGACGACCCTTAAATTATTTTCAAATGTATTAGCAAGAGGCAGTATGGGTAAATTAGTTACTAAGGGATATAAGTTGGAGAATTCCTTTGAAACTTTTGTGGTTCTATCACTGATTAACAATAAGATCCAATCATCATGTGCATTACTAATTTCAAACATAATTGTTTAATTAAACTAATGAATTTCAGACGAAAATTATACTTTTCAAATACTTTAAAAATAAATGACCAGCTGAGCAAATCAAATGATTTTCACTGTCTAAACTAATTACTGCTATTTGTATGCTCAGAATTACCATGATTCAGAATAAATATACTTCTTCTGATGTTATCCCAAGCTTGTCTGTGTAAAATATTGACTCTTGACTAAAACACACAGCAACAATGTGCGATTGATATTCAACAAAGAAATTGGTTTATCTGTGTTTGTGTATGCATACCCCCTGTAGCAGTGTGTCTGTCTTGTATGTGTGATGGTTATGCCATTTTGTGTGCCTGTACCATCCTGACACCTCACCCCATTGACCAACCTGTACTGGGCCTACAGATGTCGTCTGCCTTAGAAGCATAGTTACACATTTCGAAATACATTGTGAAATCCACAGGTCGAAAATATCTGTCAGTATTCTGTAATGTTGCCCTTTCAGCATGTTCTAAAAATATACCAGAGAACCATAATGTTATGACAAATGTGACAAAAATATGTTGCAAACATCAGGAGATTCAGCAGAAATCTGTAGCGGTGAGAGGTATAGCCACCATCTGTTCCATCCTGCAGGTTGCAGTCCATGCTTGGCAGGTGCGACTTGTGACGATGAAACAAACAATACAGAGGTCCCCAGAGTGTAGGACAACAAACATTTCCAAAGCTTGTGTACTAGTTGCATTAAGCAGTTATTTTACATCAGAAGCACCTTAATGTCATGAGAAATAGCAGATGGTAAGGTAATGTGACACAAACAAGCTGTCATATCAGCAAACCAAAGGAAGTCCTGTCCTTTGCACTTGCTGTGGATATGGTATGTCTTGCCAACTGTCACAATACTACAAGACATGTCCCACAGTCCACATGTGATAAGGCATCAACCCCACTCTGTGTTGCCTATGTGTGTGCAATATGTAGACATGTGGAGGCCCTGTGAGTAGCTGTTGCCCCCAGTGACCCACATTTATCTAGGCATGAATGCTAACTGCCACCACCCACATATGTAGGTACTGCCTAAGGCTGTGGCAACTGTGTGTGCTGTCTGTCAGTGACCAACAAACTGCTGTTAACACACTGCAATGGGGTCATACAGCAGGTATGAAATAGTGCCAAGGTCCTGGCCTTAAGCTGAGTGCAGACAACAGTACCAACATACCATACGGCAAGGACATGTCCCCACAATTGCACACACCAATGCCAACCCCATAAACACACAAGATGTGTTGACAGATATGGGTGTACTCAGGATAATTACACTGTCACATTGAGGCAACAGGTAGGGGCAGTGGTCACACAAGGCTTGTACATGGTTCACCACATAGGTAAAGGGACTGCATCCAGACAAAAGGTGGATATGACCTCTCTACAGTCCTCAGTCAGCATAACAATACATTATCAGCATGGCCGTTGTGGCATATACCTATGCAGAAATCTGCAGCAACAAGAAAGTCTTTGTTAAGACCCACAAAAGTTGTCTATGGCTTTCAACACCTACTCCACACAGACAGCCTCAAATAAGTGCTGGCCCACTTGGTATCGAACAGGTTGTGCACAGGTGGGCATGGCTAGATGGCAATGTTGTGTCCAGACCTTCAACAGCTGCCCCGTTACTGGCATTACAGCCATGAATCACATAGGAGATAGCAAAAACACCTGCTGGACAAACATGCATGTCTCCCAGAGGCTGCACTGTCTCAGGAATGCACTCCCCAAACATGTCAAACACAGTACCATGCAGACCCTCATCAACTGCATCAAGGTTGAGTGGATGAGAAAATTAATATCTGTCCCAGGGGTCTTACCTATGTCCAGCAATGCCAGGGGCAACATGTTCTGATCAATTAATCTGTTGGGGATAGAGAAATGGCTAGGCTTGCAAGGGACCCATGGCCAGTACACTAGTGGCCTCCCCTGGAACTATGAACCTGTTAACCTACAGAATTTCCAGGTGACATGTATCAAGAGTATCATGCTGTGTTAAGGGTTATGCATGCAAGGTTACATTTTCATCCCCCATTGTCCCTCACACACTGTGCCATGCATATGCACCTAGGTAAACATGCATATATACTGCTGTACCTTGCAGATGAAAAAGTCTATGTGTTGTAACCATCCTGTGCTCCTGTAATGGCAGCAGCTCACCAGGACAATGAATCACAGACACCTGGAATGGAAACAGAATAAGGTGTGTGAGACAACAGTCAGTCAGCAGTACCTACAGCAAGAAAGCAGCATGGCGCACTGGTACATACACTTTGATGTGCATGCATGACAACTGCCAGCAGACAGCACCTTACAGGGCATGACAGTAATATGCTACAAACTGCCATTAGCTGTACTATATTCACCCTGCTCATCAGACACATATTAGCATGTTCCTGCATTGATGGTATGGATAACAGGGATGTGGCACAGGTATCATCACATGTACAGGGTGTGGTGTGGGGCTGCCAAAGGCCTAGGCTGTGCCATACAGTTGACATCATGTGTTTGTGTCTCGAGGGGTGCTGGTCAGCTGGGCCATGGAGAGGAGCTGTGTGTGTCTGTCGGTGACCTGTATGTGACAGTGATGTGTGAGTGT
The DNA here is from genome assembly GCF_019279795.1 of Protopterus annectens. Classification (NCBI taxonomy): domain Eukaryota; kingdom Metazoa; phylum Chordata; order Ceratodontiformes; family Protopteridae; genus Protopterus; species Protopterus annectens. The sequence continues at coordinate 98,543,997 of NC_056730.1, read as the reverse complement.
GTGCATGCACACAGTCAAGCCATGTGCTAGCCCTACACAAGGGTATGTGGGACAGCCATTGACCATACATGGCAGAATGGATAGTTCAACATCTCCGGCCATGAACATGAGAACTGGTTCTGACAGGAGTGGCACTGGCACCACCACCATGCCCAAGGCCAGATGCGGTACTCCTTTTTGATGATAACCAATGTCTGCTCGGTCTGTGTCCCTCGTGGGACCAATCAGGACCATGTGCCCATGGCCTGCCACTTTGTGGTGTGGACAGCACCCTCCCTTCAATAGTGCTGGTGGTACTGCCACTATGGGAGTGTGACTGTGCATGGCCACGTGGGCTCTCAGCTGATTTTCTTGCTGACCTATGTCCATAACGCACTACCCCCACCAGATGCTCAATCAGAGACATTACAGTTAAGGACTGACAATGTCTCACCCCACCGTCTATCCACTACATCAGAGAAATGATGCAAGGCATCATCAATGCCATGGAGGGTGTCATGCATGCCAGGCAGTGTTGCATCCATGACCCTGAGCACCCGTCTGGTATACTGTTCACAATGTGCTTGTGCCTCCATGACAGACCAAAATATGCATTGGGTGACACGTGCTGTGACACCTCTGACAGGGGCTGGATGTGTACATGGTCTGCTGTGGTGTCAGCCTCCTACTGTATTAGTAATCACCTGGTATGTAGGCCCACCCCTCAGGTCTCTCTGAACTTCTTCCCTCAGATTCTGGACTATATGGCTGGGCAATGTCCTGTAGTTTCGCCAGCCAGTGTGGTTGATATGGGTGTCCTGGCTCTGTGTAGCACCTGCCTCATGTACACAGATGGACAGCTATCTACACACACCACCAAGGAAGACACTGTGTGAGGGATACAATGACAGCAGTAACCTGCAGTCCATGCTCTCTGCCTGTGAAGGACGCATATCTGTCCCCAAACAGGTTGTCATCACAAGCAGTATACCTCACACACCACCCACACCTACACAACACACAATAATATCTGCAGTGGCCCTCAACACATATATCCACAAAGGGGATCTCCAAGGCAAAGGCAGACATAACTGCCACAGCTGTACACAGCACATACAGCACATGCCAGACCCCTGGGAATGCAGTAATGGTACATTCATAAATGATACTGTATTCATTCCCTTATATTGTACCCTCACTATGTATGGACTGCAGCTGAGGCAGAGCCAGTGCCCCCCCCCCCCCAATACCAGCACCTATAACCTGCTGTCCTGCTGCAGGGGGTTCACCAGGTATGGTAGTCATAGTTGCCAGGCAATAGGATACTGGTGTGGAATACACAGTGACCTAGCCAGAGTATATCAATAATGGTCAGGGACACCTGGACATTCTTTGCACTAAGTCTGTATGGCATTCACAGACTGAGAGGGGCTCAATGACAGTACATGATGTGATATGCCAACTATATCTACCAGTACTTACTGTCAGTATTGTACAACAGACAATCCTGTAGCAGTCATATGTGAGTTGGCCATTGCTGGGGTGACTCAGGGCCCACAGCTGTGATCTATGTCACTGCAGACAAAGACATAAGGGATGGCTGCAGTTGCTGGATAGCAGAATAAGAGCAACATGCCAATCCAGTAATGTTGTTCAGACCTACTATTTCAGTTCCTATTTCCCATGACTGCATCCCCCATCTGCATTCCATTACTTGCTTATTTCTATGACATACCTGGTATAGTGCTGTCCTCCTTTGTGAGAAGAAATACAGTTGTAGTCTCCTACAGAATCTCAGTCTGTCTTCATGAAGAAAGTAGCAGCCCCGTTTACCATAGGCAGCAGCTTGCCTTTTGTAAGTAATGCTCATGAACAGGTGCTTGCCTGTGCGCCAATGGCATGGCAACACAGTGCTATAATTTAGGCCTTCATGTAGGCTTTGTGTCTTTTCCTGCCCTGTGTGGAGGACATTATCGAGGTGTGGGAGCTACAGCATCACAGAATATAGGTAGAAATGCTGTCCACTGTTTGGATTGCTGTGTTATATCCACAGTGTTGCATGCTATGTCTGGCCATTATTAACAGCCTTTCAGATTCTGTAGCAGTGTACTGTTTAACAATGTGTGTTAGGGTCAGTGAGGGGACAGGTAGATGTGAGTGTCATACACCCTTTTTATCTGAATGTACATGCTTCTGTAGTTGATACTGATCATACCTCTCAACTGTACAGATTGCCACAGAATATCCAGAGTTTTGCCTAATAGTTTTGTTGTATTCCTCATAAAATCTGTGGTTTCTGGCAAATCAATGGGGCGATGTATGGACTGAAGTCAATAAATAACGACCTACACCTGAGTGTCAGACTTCATATCCTTCAGACAATATATGTCAACAAAACCCTATTACTCTAGCAACCTTCTAAGTTTATAAGAGCAATATTTAAAATGTGTCCTTATTTTTGGCCCTTTGTCCCCCCCATTTTGTCTGGCTTTGTCCAGATTTCTTGCACTAAGAGGTTGACAGGTATGATGCTGGTCTATCGGCTGTGTATGTTTGTAGGGCGAGACTTTGACAGATGTCCCTTTACATGAACATTCCCCTCCAACCCTTTATGTATGGGTGTTGTGTGTATGCCCTGTTGTAGGTGTTTGGGAGGTATTTTAGGTCCATAGCAGGTAGTTTCACATACTGCAGCATGTGTAGCAGGCCACATCTGCAGCATTCTGGCCAGGACTCAGACTAGGGATTGTGAAGACATTGGGGGACAGTAAGCAGTTACTGTCAGTGAGGGAGCAGTGTCAGCTGTGGTGTCATAGCATGGACAGGTTGAGGGTACCCCTAACAGTCTGGCCACATCTCTCAACTGTGCAGATTTTCCCAGAATGTCCAGATTTGTGTCTCATATGGTTGGCCTATTCCTCATCTTCCTGACAAATCACTGGGGTGATCTCAGGACTGAAGTTCGTAAATAATGACATACTTTCGAGTTACAGACTTCAACCCCTACAGCAAATGCATGTTAATACAAATCCTGTTACTCTAGCAACTTTTGAAGTGCACATGAGCAATACTGAAAACCTGTCCCTAATTTTGGGCCTTTGCTCCACCATTTTTTCAAGCTTTGTCCAGATATTTTGCATTAAGAAATTGAGAGGTATGAGTCCAGGTGATGCATGTGCCTCTGGTACATATGTTACATAACAGTGCCATCCAGGGACCGCTAGGTGTCATTTAGGGCACATATTCATATTTCTGAAATGTGTCACACCCTGCAGACCTTTGACATGCTACTGTGGGTGGCTGTTTTTGTGGTACCAGCAACCGGTTTTGCTGGACATTGCAAGGCTCAGTTCCTCCTATGTTGTATTGACATGCATGCAAGTTGTTGTGGCACAGACTGGACTGTGGGTCAGGACTGTGGGTATCCAGATGTGATGCATGGTAGGAATGTAACAGATAGAGCTACAGGGTCATTATTATGGCAGGTGTGTTTGTAGGACATATGTGCATGCATACAGTGTGTTCGACAGGATTGGCATAGACATGTGTGTTTGAATGAGTATGATGTGTGACACTGAGCTGTCCATCATGATTTTGTCACCCCAATCTGCACTGCTTAGCCAGTATGTCAGCAGACAGAATAGGTTTTCTGCCAACCCTGCCATAGGTGGGGGCACAAGTATGGCCATTCAGCAACAGTCTGTGCACTTGTCGGCTCTACCTGATATTGTACACCTCTGATATATCCAGCAGCATTTATTTGTCTGTGTACTAGTTTGGTGTCTGCGTCAGAGGCCCAAGTTCACTGTGAATTCTCCCTGTCTATACAGGAGTAGTGTGTCAATGGCAATCAGGATATGTTTGTAAAAACATTTGTTATTCGCCAAAGTGGATTTGGCCTTGTGGTGTGCTGCTCTGACTATAGTTCTGAAGGTCCTAGATTCAATACGTGGCAGTGGTGTATTTTTTCACTAGTGTTACATGACTACACTGCATAATATGTTTATAAAAACACAACGGTTATCCAGAGCTGATTTGGCCTAGTGGTGTGTTGCTCTGATTATAGTTCTGAAGGTCCTGGGTTCAATACTGGGCAGTGGTGTATTTTTTCACTAGTGTTACATGACTGTACTGCATGATATGTTTATAAAAACACAGCAGGTCTCCAGACCTGATTTGGCCTAGCAGTGCATTGTTTTAACTATAGTTCTGAAGGTCCTGGGTTCAGTACTTGACAGCAGTATATTTTTTTCACTAATGTTACATGACTTTACCGCATAATGTATTTATTAAAACAGAGTAATTTCCCAGAGCTGATTTGGCCTAGTGGTGCATGGCTCTGACTATAGTGCAGAGAGTCCTGGGTCCAAGTCTTGGCAGGCCTGGTTATTTTGTTGCTGGGTAGAACAGTGAATGAGATAGGGTGATTAAAGCAGTTTTAAGCAGGTTCGCGTGACATGACACAATGCCAAGTAGCACTTAGCTTCGCTTAGCACTGCTTATACCTGCTTAAATCCATGCTATTTCCAAAAAAAAGAAAAGAAAAAAGGGGTGATAGGACAGTGGTGAAATGGAGGCAATCAGGGGAAAAAACAATATGAAAGACAGGTAGGGATGCGCAGGACAGGTATAGGAAAGGACCATAGCTATCCAATTCTTCTACAGCAACAACTATGCCCGTTGTGGAGAATTTGAATTAGGAGCCTCACATCCCAGAGGGAGGGATGTGGATGACATAACATTGTTGATTAATTGTTATGATCATTGACTGATGCCAGTATATATGCAGGCGAAATGGAGTATGTATACAGCATAACAGTTCATCAGCCAAACTTCAGTCACTTCATGGTGTCATACCCATATTTGCTGTGATTCACCTGTACAACTGAATACATTCCACAACAGACCAGAATAAACACAACACTTGGAGGGTAAAACTTTATTCAGGGTGACATGACACAGTGCTTTATTGCATTCAAAAATCTGACTGCGGCTGTACTGCATATCCTGTAAATGATGAATGAATGTCATTTCTTAACAACACAGTTTCAATCATAGTGCACGTTATGATGATATCCTAAGTATTACTACAGTATATAGTTATGTCATTCCTACATACTATTACTACAATATTAGCTTTATTTTATCAATAGTAGCTTGTCTAATGCCTTCATCTCTAATGCACAGTACCTGGCTTTAGTCAGTTATATCAATGTGGGACTCAGAACATATTTATTGTAGTACACTCAGAACACAGTACACCTACTGGCAGTAAACAATGTCCTCTTTCTTATTTACTGTACTAGATATTACAAGATAGATATATATTCATCACCCTGTCAGTGCATCCTCACCAGACAGCTCGCATGGGCCTCTACATTGAGAGTCCTCTCCTCTGCAGCTGTAGGGAGGAACACACCATTATGCATACCTGTCTATAAAATAATCATAATACAATTTAATAAATCACCACTTGCTATACTTACAGACTACTGGGGCATTCTGGTCTCGAGCATCTTGGGTCAATTGGGCCAAGAGTGCCCCCTTCCTCTGCTTCAGGTTGTAGTAATGGTGATGCAACTGCTCGCCAGTGTGGGGGATTCCAGTGGCACTGGTGAGGTCACGTGCCAAATGGTCACAGGCCTCTGACTTGTATTCAGAGCCCTGGTACTGGCCCTGCAGCAATCTGGCATCATGGTCCAACCATGACCCCGGATTCCAACATGCGCTAGTGCTGTGCCCAAAAGTTTGCTACCTCTCCAACTCCAGACATAGCTCCTGCAGTGGTCAAACTCCAAGAGGTTCTGGCTGTGTTCCTGCCTATACAGTTTAAATAAGACTGTTTACCTGCTCTTTGCCCCCAGTGGCCATTTTTTAAAATGCTTATCTCTGCTTAGCACTGTGCAAACCCACTTAGCTGAGCTAAGGACTGCTTACAACTGGGACTGCTTAACAATGCTCAAACCAGCTAATTGGAGCTCAACATTGCTAAGTATTGCTAAAACAGGTTCTGTTTAAGCATTGCTGAGCTTGGCTTAGCAAAACTTAGCTTAGGGCAAACAAGATTTTTCATTAAAAAATGGATATTAATTACTCATTATTGATACATTATTATTAGTTGTATGTATTTTACTTTACATGACCTCCCCCTATGTGCTTTCATTACATTATGTTGGGGTGTGACTGAACTGTAATGGACACTTGTGTTTACTTGGTGGTTTTCACCTCATATCTCCACTGCCACTGGGATTCTGGACCAGCTACACTACCCTGGTTAACAAATATCAATAACTACAAAAATAAATAAAATAAAAATTAATATAAACATGCTTTCCCATGTAAAAGCTGAATGGTCTGTTTGGGTAGTCAAACCGTGCACCTACTGCACATGAAGCCATGACTCTAACCACTCAGCTAACTTGGCTATGTAGATTTCAGCTATACATTTCTATATAGTTTCTCGATATGTTTAAGCACTGCTGAACAAAGCGCTGGATCGCACAAACCCACTCAGCTACATTTAAACTTTAAAGAAAAAGAAATAATAAAATTAACCATTAAATAAAATTAAATATTACACTTCAAATTATTAAATAAGTGTACAAGGACACATTTTTATTATTTTAGTGCCATACGGCACTTTCACAATGCAGGGGGTGCATTACAGGTACTGTAACACACCCTCTACATGACATTATACTTCACATTATTAAATAAGTGTCTCACATTATTAAATAAGTGTCTGAAGACACTTTCTCCATTGTTTTAGAGCCATGCAGCACTAAAACAATGCAGGTAGTGTGTTATGGATACTGTAACACACCCCCAACATGACATTACACTTCACTTATTAAATAAGTGTCCGAGGACACTTTCTTTACTCTGACAGTGCTGTACAGCACTTTGAGAGTGCAGGGGTGTGTTATGGATCTGCAAGCACTGTAACACCTCCCCAGCACTCATTCACTATCCGAGTACATGGCTCCCTCTCAGTAGTGCTCCTTCATTAATATTAAAGGTGTCCTGCCGGGAGGGAGATGCAGACACAGACACCATTCACTCCATGCAGGAATAATGCTATTCCTACATGGAGTTTATTAAATTTGGGGGCATAATACTTTTGCCTATATGTAACTGTGACAGTTTTCACAAACAAAACAATAGTCGATGTCCTTTCTTACATACCATTACACAATTTTCATCAAAATTCAGCTTTGAATTCATAATAGTTCCTAAATACGTATTTTACTGCATACATTGTACCATCTGATTTTAATAATCATTGCATCAAAGCCATGAACATACTTCCTAAAATCTATTACCATATCTTTTTTCTTTGAAATGTTTATCTAAAGATAAGAATCTTCACACCACTCGGCAAAATCTTTAATAACTGGACCATAATATGATAGTATCATCCGCATATTTTAAAGTTTTGTTTTCATATACACTTTTACATGTATTTGTGTACAAAATAAACAAAAGAGCAGATAACGTACACCCTTGTGGTGCTTCAGTCAAAGAATAAATCTGATTTGATAAGGTTTTATTTACCCCTTACCAAAATCCAACCCATGAGGTTATGACCCTGGTCGAACTGTTCTTGTAACCAATGTATTAATACGTGTGGTTGAGTAGTATTAAAAGTGGATGAAAAACTGACAAACAAAAGTCTAATGTGTGATCCTTTACTTTCTATATGTTTAACAAGCAAACTAATTAAGGTACACACCTCTGTGTGTCCTATATACAAACTGGATAGGATTAAGCATATGCTCGACCTTTAAAATCTCTATGTTTACCAATTTTTCAAAAACTTTCATAACTATTGAAGTAAGGGCTACTGATCTATATTCATTTAAGATCTTCATGTACTTAGATTTAGGAACTGGAACTATTACAGCATCTTTCCATAATACAGGCACATGTTGCATCTGTAACCAGTTCTCAAAAATATAATGAAGTAAGGAGTTTAACTCTCTAGCACAAGTTTTTAACACTCATCCACAGATGTTATCAGATCCACTACTCTTTCCTATTTTAACAGAAAGAAAAGCTTTTTCTACATTGTTTTGATTTATTCGAAAATGCTTCTCATCTACAAACTTCTGCCTCAACTTATTACCTCATTACTAAAATCATGACAGTCAAAGCGACTGAAATACTGATTGAGGTTACTAGCAAAATAAAGATCTGTATTACATCCATTCCATAAAGGCTATAACACCACAATCACTAACCTGACTATTGCTTTTTGAATTTTGAAGACCAACAAGGGCCTTCCTACTAGACCATGCTGAGCCAAGATTATTTGGAATAATTTTGTTTTCTAAGTTAACTTTATATGTTTGCTTTGTTTCAAAATTTCCATTTTCAACTGTCTAGAAGCTTCTAACACATCACCTTTATTTATCCATGGCCTACTATTTGGAAAAATTTTCACAATCTTACTTCACACAATCACATCTCTACAGAAAGTGATCTATGAACATATTATATCAGCAAGTTTATCTAAATGATCACCACAAGACTGTTTAAACATACCCTCATTAGTACAGTCAAAACATTCCTGTAAACAGAAAGCTGCTTCCTCATTCTAACATTTAACATTCTTCTTATGTATCTTTTCCCTCTTCAATAATGTTTTATATACAGGTAATAACTGTACACAGTTATGGTCTGCTGAACCCAATGGAGGTAATGGAGATGACATACAGGCACCCTTTATAGTCCCAAAGCAGGTCCAAAATCTTAACATGCCTAGTTGGATACGTCACATATTGATGAAAATTCACAAGTGTCTTTGCAAGTGAAAATTAAAGTCACCTAAAACAAAATTTGGTGCTTCAGGAGAAATTGTCTGTAGTATATGTACTACTTCAGAAATAATATCAACAGCATTACATTCACCTTTGGATGAATATAAACTAATGTTATGAAAACTTTGGAAACTCACTTGGCAAATAAAATGGTTGCAGCGACACTGATAAAAGTTCAGTGTCTGAAGTACAAATATGTTCTCTCACAGTCACAGAGCTATAGTCCCTTTTATTCATGTAAAAACATACTCCATCTCCTTGAACTTTCCCTGTCATTTCAACCTTTTTTATCCAAATGAAATGGTAATCAAAACCATCAACATAGGGGTCATTATCTTTGTCTTGTTCCAAAAAACATGTTTCCATAAAGGCCATAACACAGCAGTCACTAAAATCTTTCTGGTGTTGGACATTCCCTTGTAATTCATCCATTTTATTTTTCAAAGACTGAATATTTCCTAATATCATCATAGGCAAAGGAATTCAATTAAATCATTGTTTCTTCAGCCACATTTTAATACCTCCTTTCCTGCCTCATTTCCTTCTACTCACTACTTTCTCAGCAATCCTTAAAATAGTATCCAGTAGTTGTGGCGTAATGGCCTTTTCTTGAACTGTACCTGCACTTGTATAACTCAGTTTCAGCAATGTCTCCCTTGTGTATTGGACCCTTCTTTCTTGATAACAAGCTCAACCAATTCCACAGAAACTTTTTGTAATGCAACATTGTCTGCATGTAGAAGTTTTGTTGGTCTGTCCTCTCTAACCTGTGTGCTGATGTAGATTATCACCAGTATGAACAGCAGTTGGCTCAGAGCTGAATTCTGATGTGTACCCATTCCCACTGGTGACCCCACTGTGAGTCCAGATACAGTTAATACTTGTGTCATTGAATACATGTACATAGCCTGCACTAGTTTTACAAATGTTTCTGGTATTTTAAACAAACCACTGCAGGACTGCACAAATCAACTTTTTTGGGACATATCATATGCTTTATTGATGCTAGGAATGTCCAGTTATATCATCCCTCATCTCCAGTTTCTTCTCTGCTATCTGTCTGACTGCAAGCATCATATCAGTTGTGCTGCATCCAATCTGAATCCAAGCTGCTTGTCACCCATCTTACCTTCTACTACTCTTATTCATTTATCAGTCACCCTCTCCATCAATTTCATGCAGTTTGATATCTTTGTTTACCTCCACAGTTGTAAATGTTCCCTTTGTTCTTATATACTAGCAGTAGGATGCGGACTCTCCAGCTAACTGGGTTACATCTTTCTATATTGCCATGAGTGCCTCCTGGAGCCATTTCACCCCTAACTCACCCAACATCTTGATCATACTTGTTATGACTTCATTTTATTTAGTTTTGTTCTTACTTCTAAGGTGGGTTCTTATTCCTATCTCATTGCAGGCTGTATATGGAGAAATACAAATCCTATGCTTTGTTTTTTAATTCAGAAGATACTCAAAGTACGATGTCCTGTGAACTGGTGAGCAGATTTTTGCTGGCATTCCTTATTTATTTATTTGTCCATTTCTTTATGTATTTATGTATTCATTTAATTACATTTATTATTGTATTATTTATGAAGGGTGTATGATGACTATCTTCTTTATCTTTCTGTCTTTTCCCTGCAACCTGATAGATTTCTTTGTGGCATCTGCTTAGTCATTTTCCAGAAGCTAACAGAATACCACTGACCCACTGTTCTTTACTCGTGTCACTAGTCCCTTAGCCTCTTTGTTAGCCAACTAATATTCTGTCTTAACTTCTTCCATCTTTTCTATTTTCCACTTTTTCCTGCACTCCTTCTTGGTTTTGATGACTTCCTGGACTTCAGTATTCCATCTACATCTTTCCTTATGTACCTTATTTCCACGTATGGCTGAGCAACATGTCTATATATAGTCTTATGACATGCTGTTTTGAAAAGGTGTCACTGTTCTTTTACTCCACCTATTTCCTTTTCTTTGTGAAGTGACACAGCCTATGTACTTCGTTGAACTCCTGTACTTTTGCTGCTGTCAAATTCCAGATCTTCAGCATCCTCTCTGTTGACCTTAGAGCTTTCTCTGACCACTACGTGCAGTTTATTGTGGCCACCAGTGATTTCTGCTATGGGTTATCTGTTTCACTGGGGTGGCTTTGTGGTCTCTGATTCTACCCAATGTCCTTTTCTTACTAGAATTAATCTACCTGAGTTACATATTGACTATCCTTGGATGTGATCTTGTGACTGTTTCTGTTGGTGAATTATGTGTTGGCTACCATCAAACCATTTGCCAGACAGAAGTCTAAAATGATTTCTCATTCTTTGCTAGGTGCATAGGTAGTTTACTAGGTTTGCAGTCTAGGAAACCACTGAGGAACTTATTCCAAATTCCCAGTTGCTCCTAAGCATTGTCTTGTTAAGTGACTTGTTCAAAGTCACACAGCAGGCAAATGAGAGAATCAAACACTGTACCACAGTAACTACAGCTCACAAACTTACCCCTCTGCCACACCCATGTGGACTTAGGCATTTCTCACATCCTGTTCTGTCTGTCTTGATATGAGCATTCAGGCCCCCAGTTATTAACACCAACTCATGCTGTTTATCTAGTAGGTCCTGTGACTGCTACCTAAATTCTGTGTTTTCCTCACGAGCAGATTCCTTCTTCTCAGCATAGACTGAAATTATGAATACTGCCATATCTTGAAGTCTGATTGCTACAAATCTATCGCTAATTTTAATGACATCCTTCACTATCTTCTGAAGCCTCTCCTCACCACAATTGCCACATCATTTTTAGTCTGCCCTCCCTTGAGTAGAAGGTTCTGGATACCAAGCCAAGTGGGTTTGCTGCATTGTATTTTCCACTTTATCTCCTGGATGCACAGGATATCAAGTCTCCTCCTTACCATTATCCCATAAAGATGGCTGTTACGATACAGATTTATGGGAAAACTATGCATGCCTGGGCTATAAGAGGTTGTTTGGTTGGGAAGTCCTCAGTCACAGCTTAAGGGGATAAATTGGGTTATAAAGGTTACTGTGATATCTGTAAAGTGTCAATTATAAAGTGTGTTAGTACTTACAACAGATTGATTCTGTTTTGCAATAGTTCCTGTTGTGATCTGATAAATGTGAGAGATGTATAAATTTTCTTAGAATGTGTAGATTATATTTTTAAATTCCATTAGTAAATCTCATTTATAAATCCATATTCTCTTTAATACCTATGCTCATTATGATTAATGCAGTTACGAAAATACTGCATCCAAATCAGCAAAGATAACAGAGCGCTCCCCTGATTAGACTGACTGCTCAATATGTTGTAGCTATTCTGTTCTGATACTCCTATACAGTAAGTTGATACATGAATAAAAATTATACAGCTCACTATTGAAATGTTTGTCACTGAATGGTTTACCAACTGCACTCATGAGATCCTCGTGGATGTGATGGCTGGTCTTATAACTTTGATGAATGAGTAACTTGAGAGGGCATATGGGTTGTCTTTTAAGGTATATCATTATGAGAGTCCTTGTGTTACTGCAAGTATTGTATTTTATTTTCATTTTAGTAGATTAAATGTATTTTTTGTTATTTTAACTGTTTCATAAAAGTTTGTCATTTGGAACAGTCTTTTGGAGAAAGGTGTGGCAGCGGATGGGGCACTTGGCTATGTTTGTGACTGAATTTGTTCAGAAATATAAGGAGATGACTCTGTGTAGGACTCTTTGTTCCAAAGGAGAGTTTATTCAGGGAAAGTAGTAATTATTTTGTTTTGCGCCGGTGGAAAGGCCACATTTAGTTCAGTTATTGGTGATGTGAAGGCAAAGATATGGCTGGTTTCAGTGAAAAAAAATTGAGTTAATGAAACCATTTAGCAGTTCAGGATTATTGCTAGCTTATATAGGTTGTTAGCAGATATAGTGTTTGTAGAAGAATTGTGTTGCTATTAGAAAATCACATTGAAATCTGCTAGTAAAATATATCATCCTTCTCATATAGAAATGGTGTGAGGTTGTACCCTTAACATATTATGCCCCTTCTGTGATAAATGCTTTTGCTTGATGACAGTAGAGAAAATAAGCCTAACTAGTCTACCCATTAAGTGCATTTAACATCCACCCTCTTTTTCATCCCTAATATTCCCTTTTACACCTGCCACATGTCTTCTTGAATACCCCGTCAGTACTGTGATCACCATATACACCAGTAGTCTATCTCATGGTTCCACAAACTTTTCTGTAAAGAAGCACTGTAATAGATAATAGGAGCAGCTACTATCTATAATATGCTGCTTGTGCCCCCTCCCTCCCCCTTTGTCCTACCAGCCAATGATGATTGCTTCACATCACTGTCATTATATTGTGTGTGCATATCATCACTTCTCTGTGTTTTCAAGTCCATAGTGAGAAGAGCTCTAACACCATCAGAGGTTGGCCATATCATTTTGACTACCTCCTATGTATTTTTTCTATTGGCTTTCCTCTAGTCTCCTTCCAGAATTCTGATGTCATAGTCTTACATGGCCTCCAAAACTGCACAAAGGAGTTCCAATTCAACTGCTTTATGCTACACACCTTGAAACAGAAATTCCTGACAAAGGGTGTGCAGTTCTGACAACCTGAGTACATATATTCTTGAATTAGTGTTAGGCTGATAGTAGGCATGGTGTCCATGAGACAATTAACCTATCACAAGTTTCAAATTATCCTGGGGTCTGTTTGGTAAAACTACGATTATTTTTTCTGCAGGAGTTTAGAGGTTCGTTATTGTTTACGATGTATTAATTAAACCTTTTTCTTAATGTTTAGGATGTGTAACTTGCTATTAGCTTTCTGTTAGTTTTCTATTTGGGTTTTATTCTTTCTAGATATACTTCTGTTTGTGTTACACTATTCTACTTAGATTGTTTAATTTGCTGTTACTTCTATGATATGTATTTGCCCCTTATTTCTCTGAATAAGAATGATCTAAACTACAGTCAGAAGAGTAGTAGATTGTTAGGTATCTGAAATTAAATAAAACTAATACAGTGAAAAGGAGTAAACTGCTTAGATACCTGAAATTAAAGCTAATACAGTGTTCTTGGGCATATTAGCCTTTGGTTGGCATAGGAAAATGAAATGCTTGAGATTTAAATTATTACCCATTTCTTCATATAGCAGAACCCCTACCTATCTAGTTACTTGCACTATAGTGCTACGTAGTTGTTGCATGTGCCACAAAGACTATATGCCTGGGAGATACCTCACAACCTCTTATAACAATTACTCTGGAGAAAGCCTTCATTAATGGGGAGCACAGTCCCACAAATAGAAACATGTTTGACAACTTGCTATTACAAAGCTAGAAAACTGCTAGAGTGCTAGGGTAGCAGGTTTTGCATCAGCATGATAAAGTGGTCACTTTCAAAGTCACCATCTCCCTCAACCCTCCTCTAGCTAGGATCAGACATAGACACGTCACCAAAGCTGATTAAGGCCACCTGAGGGATGGTATACACAGCTTCACAGCCCCCTCCCCCTCTGTAGGAACTTGGCACCAGTATCCAAAACTACACCTAAGCACTATACAAGCATTTATACAGATGCATGGAATCAGGTATGCCTGACAGGACTAAATCATCCACCGCAAGGAAGAGTAAACCTGTCTGGTGGACATCTGCAATAAATAAACTCTGTAACAAAAGGGAAACATTGCTGGCCAAACCCAAGAAGGAGCAGGTGCCCAACTGGAAGCAATGTCTCCTTAGCCTTACCAAGTAAATAAGAGCACTAGTAAAATCCTCCAAAGCAAACTTTGAATGCAGATTCGCCACATCTACTAGAGACAATCATAACTCCTTCTTCACATACGTCTGCAGCCTCAAAGATTAGTTCAGAACTGGTGGTCAAGGACCCCACATATACAAATGGTGTAGATATAGCTAACTTGCTGTCTGACAGATTCAGTGACAACTTCACCCCTCTGTCTCCCCCAGCAGTAAATTAGAAGATCCGCAGTACCTGCTCCCTTCCACTTATATCTAGGGAGCAGTTCATCATTGCTCTCTCAAAGGGAAAAAAATACACCCTCCATGGGACCCAATAACATCCCAGGCTGCATCCTACGTGAACTAAGGCATGAACTTGCAGCACCATTGGGCATGCTATTGAACCGAAGCCTGAGTACTGGCATCATCCCAGCTGAGTGGAGGACAGCCACTGTCATCCCTGTACACAAAGATGGTGTGTCCATCGATCTGGGAAATTAGAGATCAATCAGCCTAACCAGCCTGATCTGCAAGGCCATGGGGCAGATTATCATGGACCTCATGAACAAGGTATTGGCAACCTCCAAACATTTGATCCCACAGAATTTGGGTTCATCAAGGGGAGGTCATGTCTGCTAAATTAGGCCGACTTCTTTGACAGTTACCAAAGCTATGGATGAGTGGAAGACAGTGCACACGACTTTCCTTGACCTGGCCAAAGCCTTTGACACTATTCTCCACTTTGGCATAATAGATACACTCTCCCAACTAGGCATCAAGCAATATGTTACCAGATGGATAGCAAACTGGCTCATGGATAGAACCCACGTAGTCAAAATAGGGGAAGCCACCTGAAGCAGTAGACCAGTAACAACTGGCGTACTCCAGGGTCCAGTCTTGGGGCCTCTGTTATTTAGGATATACTTTTCTGAGGTGCAGTCCAAAACCAGTGGGCTATGGCTTACCATGTTTGCAGGTGACTGCAAGCTGGGTGATGTCATCAATTCCCCTAGTGATGTGGATATCCTCCAAGAGGGTCTCACCCAGACAAATGAGTTGTGCCAGAAACAGGACCTCAAGCTGAATACCGTTAAATGCATTATCATCCCCTTTGGGGAGAGTGATGCCCCCACAAATTACCACATTAATAACAACATCCTAAGCACACTATCAGTAGTGAGGGATTTGAGCACCCAGGTTGTTAGCAACCTGACATTTGACTGCCATGTTGCTTCTGTTGTACAGATAGCCTTCTACATGGCCCACCTCATAAGTAAGGGTATCTCAACCAGGTCATAACATCCCTGTAGTCTTCCCTTATAAGGCCCATTACTGAGTACAATGCTCCTTTTGGCATGTACCTTGCAAAGCACAAGCAGCAGCTGGAGGGACCAGAGAGGTCCCTCACCAGGAGAATCCGGGGGCCTCAAACATCTACCATACGCAGATAGGCTATAAGCCCTATCCTTTTACTCAGTTTCATACAGACTCCTCAGAGGTGACCTCTGTCTGGCATACAATGTGATCATGGACCCCCACCTTGATGTGACTGCTATGTATCTGCAAGTCAAGCACCACTCGAGTAGCCCACATGCACGGCCCCAACCTGGTCAGTGACATCAACAAGACAGATTTGTGTCACAGAGACTTCCCCATCTATGGAACAGACTCCCTCTCCACATTAAGCAGACTACTTCTTTACTTCTTTACCCCTTTTCAGTGCAACCTGGATAACTGGATGGGAAACAGAAAATATACACATGGGATTCCACCTGTGTCCCTGTTAGACAGGGGAATTGGGTCCTGATTTGTCTAAAGATGGGCTACACTCTTGGCTAGGCTTATAAGGGCCTCGGGGCCAATAGCCTAGTAACCTCCTATGATTCTGTGATCCTATGACTCTTCAGAAGGGTATGACATGTGAAGCTCAACTGTCTGTCATTATTTCTGACTTCATTTCTCAATGCTTTGGCAATGATTTGGCTGAAATCACCATTTTGATGAGACACAGACCACATATATGAGGCAAACATCTGGACATTCTGCCAAATCTGCACAGTTGTGTGGTATGGCCTGGAGAGTGTAAAATGGTGCATCTAAGGTGGATGACATCAACAGGCATTGTAAATTAATGCAATGGATGGGTCAACAGGGTGGAACAGGCCTTCAAAATGGTATAACTAACACACACACACACACACACACACACACACACACACACACACACACACACACACACACACAGGACATGCTTCACACACAGACACAGACCCATATACAGTATCACAGTTGGTAGCATTGAGATTAGAATCCCTACCTATCTAGTCACCTGTACTATAGTGCTATGTACTTATTGTATGTGCCACAGAGCTTATACACCTGATGAGTGTCCAACACTGCACATAAGGTGAATGACATCAGCAGGCCTTGTAAAGTGGCCAATGGGTATTCACAGGGTGGAACAGGCCTCAAAATGTATTACCATTGCCCCCAGGAAATACACACAGCCACAAGAGAATATATTTACATACACACACACTTGACGTTGTTTGGATTAGAGCCCCTACCTCTCTAGTTGTATGTACTATAGTGCTATGTATTTATCGCATGTGCCACAGAGATCATATATGTGCAGACTGTCCAACAGTGCTTCTAAGGTGGATGACATCAGCAGACCCTGCAAAGTAGGGCCATGGGTGGTTTACAGGGTGGGACATGCCTCAAAATGTATCACCATTACACCCAGGAAATACACACAGCCACAAGGGAATATATTTATATATATATATATATATATATATATATATACAAACACACACACACACGCACACACACACATACACACACACACACACACACACACACACACACACACACACACACACACACACACACACACATACACTGACACTTGCTGTTCCTCAGATTAGATCCCCTACCTATCTAGTTGTATGTACTATAGTGCTATGTATTTATCACATGCACTGTGGAGATTATATACCTGCAGATTGTCCAAGGGTGCATCTAAGGTGGATGACATCAGCAGGCCCTGTAAAGTAGGGCAATGGGGGGGGGGGTTAAGCATTCTTAACCCTGAAGAAGCTGACATTTGTGCAGTCACAGAAAACTGGTGCAAAGCTATGTAGAACACCCCAGCCATAGCAGGATACTCCTCCTATCATTCATTCAGACCCCAAACCATGGGCAGCAAAACAAAAGGAGGTGGAGTTGCAATATATGTAAAACACATACACACTTCTGGGATGGTCAAACAGTATGATGCACAGGAAACACTCCAGGTTCATTTAACAATTGATAAGACCCCTATTCAAATCATTGCTAGCTACAGGCCTCCAACTCTGACTCAAGATGCCCACTCCACCTATCTGGACCTCTTCAAACCTATCAAGATTGAAACCTTTACCCTGATCTTGGGTGACTTTAACTATCCAACCATAGATTGGTAGAAATAATCTTTCCAAAACACAAATGCCCAGAGATTCCTTGATTTTGTCAATGCAAATGCCTTGGACTAGTTGCTTGACACCCCCCACAAGAGGTGAAAAATATCTTGGATTTGGTATTAACCAACATGAGTAACCACTGCAGCATCCCTACAGTGTCATCATCCTTGGTAAGATCCAACCACAACCATCTCCCCTGACCCCCCCTAGCTAGGGTCAAACAAAAAACCTCTCCAAAACTGACTATAACCTCCTGAGGGAAGGTATAAACAGCTTCACAGCCCCTTCCCCTCCACAGGAAATGGCACATATGTCCAAACCTACAACAAAAGTACTAAATGAGCATTTAGACAGCTGCATGGAATCAGGAATACCAGACAGGACAAAATCCTCTTCCTCAAGGAAGAGTAAACCTGTTTGGTGGATATCTCCAATAAATAAACTCTATAATGAAAGGCAAAAATTGCTGTCCAGGACCAAGAAGAAGCAGGTGTCTAATTGGAAGCATTCTCTCCTTAGCCTGAACAAGCAAATAAGAGCACTAGTGAAATCTTCCAAAGCAAACTTCGAGTCCAAACTGGCCACATCTACTAAAGACAATCATAAGGCTTTCTTTGCATATGTCTGCAATCTCAAGGGAAGCACCCAAATCTGCTCAGTGCTGGTGGTCAAGGACACCACATACACAAACCCTGTAGATAACGCCAACCTGGTGGCAGACAGGTTCAGTGAAAACTTTACTCCTCTGTCCCCCCATCAGTAAAACAGGGCATCCCCAGTACCTGCCCCCTCCCCTTATCTCTAGCAAGCAAGGCATCACTGTCCTCTCAAAGGCAAAGAATACAACCTCCATGGGACCCAATAACATCCCAGGCTGTATCCTACATGAACTCAAGCAGGAACTTGCAGCACCATTAGGCACCCTATTTAACCAAAGCCTGAGTACTGGCTTCATCCCAGCCTATTGGAGGACAGATACTGTTATCCCTTTGTACAAAGGTGGAGCATCCACCATTTCAGGAAATTATAGACCCATCAGCCTAGCTAGCCTGATTTGCAAGGCCATGGAGAGGATTATCATGGACCTCATTAACAAGGACATTGGCAACCTCCAGACACTTGATCCTGCACAATTTGGTTTTGTCAAGGGGAGGTCATGCCTGTTACATTTGGTCAACTTCTTTGAGACAGTCGCTAAGGCCATAGACGAGGGAAAGATGGTGCACAACTCCTACCTTGACCTGGCCAAGGCCTTCGATACTATTTCTCACTCAGGTATAATAGATAAACTCTTTCAACTAAGCATCGATCCATAAGTTACCAGATGGGTAACAAACTGGCTTACTGATAAAACCCACCTAGTCAAAATAGGAGAAGCCAACTTAAATAGTAGACCCGTAACAAGCGATGTACCTAAGGGATTGGTCTCGGAGCCTCTGCTGTTTGGGATATACTTCTCAGAGCTGCAGGCCAAATCTAGTGAGCTATGGCTGACCCAGTTTACAGATGACTGCAAGCTAGGTGCTGTCATCAAAACCAAAAATAAAGACTTGCAAGGAGTGCCCAAATAGAGGTCGGAAACCAGGATTCCTTCTTAAAAGGATCTTTTATTGAAAATCACAAAACACCAATAACGCCAAACCAATCTATACGTTTTCGACAAAGGCAAGTCTTCATCAGAAAGTGATCTTAAACAAAAAACAGAACATTTAAATAGCCATTCAATATCATGATTCAATTAATCCAATTAAAATCTAACCAATAAAAATCTCTAGTACTCAAATGTCTATTCAAACTTCTTTAACAGTACTATTTACGTAAAAGTTTGTAAGTACAATAAATAAAATTTTTAATACACAACATAATTGTTCAAAATACATATAAATTAGTTAAAAATTGTATCTTCCCTTTATATATATACGAAGTTACTATTGCAGTTGTTTAAAAATAGTTTGAAGTTTAAAAAATCTAGCCCTAATTCCATATTTCCATAGCCACCTTGTGGCTAAAACCTAAAATCACAATTTAGCAGCCCTTAATTTAAGAACTGAGGAAATGAAAATCATGTCATTCAAACCAGGTGAAATCATGTCATTCAAACCAGGTGAACCAGGTGAAATCATGTCATTCAAACCAGGTGAAATAATGTCATTCAAACATTTCCTCAGTTCTTAAATTAAGGGCCATTTCCTCAGTTCTTAAATTAAGGGCCATTTCCTCAGTTCTTAAAGAGAGAGAGCAAGACTAGGTTTCAAGATGTAATAACTGGTGAAGTAAATCCACTTTTGCATTACCATGCTCCTACTGAGACAGACGACAATGGAACCTCAGAAAAGGAATACCATGGATTAACGACACTTGTACAGGAGATGGAAGGGGACTTTCTGAGACTTAAACGCCTCCAGTTACAACGCCAACATTTTGAGGTGTGCATTGCATGCAAAATTGTACCCAGGGGCCTGAGGATTCTTAAAATGCCCACCACAGGTACTGTTTATAAAGATCTGCTGTGCATGTGGCAGCAGATTAACCTTGAAACTAGCATTAAATACATGGAACTTTTGAATAAGTACTTTTTGCCTCAAGAAATTTCTTTGAGGGAAAATATTCAGCAACAACAACTAAGCTTATATAATATGCATCCTAAACAAGTAATAGATGTGTATATGGATAAAATGTTGGATAATGTGTTTATGTACGAAAAGAGATTATTACAGCAAAAACGTGATAAGATTAAGAGGGATACTGACGATTTTAAAAAGGGGAATGTCTTCACTTGGCCCAGGGTGAATAACACAGTGAAGAATTTTGACAACAACCCCCCAGACCCCCCTATACAACAGAAAGACAGGCAAGGCAATAGTAATAGTGATGTAAACATAAAAGCTAACCTACCACAAGGTGGTGGGAAGCGGAACCTGGTGGTTACTGCAGCTATGGTACACCACGATGGCATAGACATACAAAGCATGTCACCCATTAGCAATATACACAATATTTCCATTCTTGAGGAAGCTAATACTCGTATAGACATATGTGAACATATTGATACAAATAGTGATAGTACTAGCAAAGGTGGTTTTGAAGTAGGAAAGAAAAAATCAAATGCACCCTTGGATAGCACATCGAACCATGGCTTCCCCCATATAGCCCCTTTCCCAATTGCATCACAATGGAGAGGTGGGGGGAGGGGGAGAGAATGGTCAATGAGCAGAGGCCGACAGAGAAAGAGGCCAGCAGACCATCCACAGCCAGGACCTACTATAAAGAAATTATGGCAAGGGAGCAAGAATCATTAATTTGGAATATATCCAAGAAAACACTTTCCTTGGATGAATGTTATGTATTAGAGAAAGGTACTACATTCATTCCTTCTCAGAAAAGTGATATTACTGATAATATCATTGATCTTAAATTGTTTACTCGTAATTTACAGAATAAACTTGATTTCACTGGTACTACATCATAATTACATAAATTTAGGAAACCTAGCACATATGTCCCGAATAACCATCCATTGATAGAAGCATTTTCAAAATTGGTGGAGAAAGATCTATATGCAAATGATAGCTTTAATAAAAGTAAGAAGTGGACAGGGAACCTCAACCCCGCACAGAGAAGAGCACTGAATAATTTAAGGAATGATGGTAGCATTATGTTAAGACCGGCCGACAAAGGGGGCCCCATAGTAGTGATGGACATGGAATACTACAAAACCAAGATGCATTTGATGCTTGGAGATACAAAATTTTATGAGAAGATTGACACACATACACTTAATATAATTATGAATAGGGTCACAACCAAACTTGAAGTTCTATTACTTGAAGGGAAAATTAACGAAGAACTTTACAGATATTTTATTGTAGAACATCCAATCATACCTTGTATACAAGGGATGCCCAAGATCCATAAAGATGGGAGAGACCCCCCCCAATGAGACCAATTGTGGCCGGGAGAGGGTGGGTAATGGAACCCATATCGCTCTACCTAGAATACTTACTGAGACCAATCGTTAATAAGTATGAACACATATTGAGAGACACAAAACAGTTCTTACTCATGTTATATGACAAGACACATGCAGTCAAGGAAGGTGAGAGGGATATACTAGTCACCCTAGATGTACAGTCTTTATTTACCGTCATTCCGAATTTGGATGGCATTACCTGTATTAGTCAATGCTTAGAGAAAGATGGTACATTCTCTATGAGCAAGATTGAAGTTATCTGTGAACTCATGGAGCTAGTACTTATGAACAATGTGTTTATTTTTGACAATCAGTTATACATTCAAAAGGATGGCGTAGCTATGGGCACTTCTTGTGCCAATAGCTACGCCAACCTTGTCATGGCATGCTGGGAGTTTAACTCTCTATTTGAGAACATTGCATATCAGAATTATGTGTCATTTTATACCCGTTTCGTTGATGACCTTTTTATTATTTGGAAAGGAGACGAACAACAACTTTTAGAATTCCATAGAGATATAAACACCCACACGGACTATCTCAAGTTTACAATGGATAACTCAATAGAGTTGATATCATTCCTGGATGTTTACATTCAGAGATTGCCGAGTGGCCTCTTGAACACAGGGGTGCATAGGAAAAGCTGCTATCGTAATCATCTGTTACATCGTAGTAGCATGCATCCAGCACATGTTTTTAACAACATTGTCAGAGGACAAGCTATGAGGATATCTAGATTACACTCTGATAATATAAGCTTTGATAATAGAATGTCTGAATTGAGGAATATGTTTTTGGATAGAAGTTACTCACCTGATGAAATAGATGCTAACATGAAAGATATAAATGAGCTGAGGAAAGGTAGAGCGTTTCCATACTTTGCTAATAGGAATGATGGATGCAAAGAATTGGACGCAATACATGATAGCAGTGATAGACTTAGGATACCAATATTTTACACACAGGATGTTAGATATGTGAAGGACATTTATAGGAAGCACTGGGACATTCTTCTCACTGATTTAGATATATCAGGAGTGATTGATCATTCTCCTAGGTTCACATATAAGAATAAATATAACCTATATAGGACGTTATGTGGACCAAACAGAGTATGTGAAACTGTGAGCTGTGTGAAAAGCAGCATGACCAGGAAATGTAATAGATGCAATTATTGTAATTTCATCAAAGAAACAGATAGCTTTACACATCCAAACACAGGACAGGAATTTGTTTTTACAACTGCGGCCTCCTGTGACACTACACATGTAGTCTATTTAGCGACCTGCACACAGTGCTGTGCGTTTTATATAGGTAAAACTGACCGCAAATTAAAAGAGAGAATCAGAGAACACATATACAAGATCAGAGTGGCCTCACCATGCAGTGCATTGTCGAAACATGTGATTAATACCTCTAAACAACACACATTTACGTTTCAAGTGATACAGGTGAATGAACCCACATTGAGGAGAGGTGACATCCAGAATTTAACTGAAGCAAAGGAGACCAAATGGATTATCAGACTTAGAGCTGACTGTCACCCTGGCCTCAATGACAGGGTATCCATTAAACCCATGCTGAAATCTAGGTCACTACGCCATTGAGCACCATATATCTCATACCTATCTATTTATACCTTGACATTTCCAGTTGTTTCATTCACTTTTTTCCTCACCTTCTTTTCCCCCCATCTTTCCCTCACATTTATTCCCCCTCCACACTTCCTCTAATCTTGTCATTCCCCCCCCCATCCTGTCCCCTCTTGCATAGTATTCATTTAGGGCATTTGATATAACATCACATAGTCTTATTGTCAACTGTCTTTATATATGTGTACATTTTACACATATTGACACACATATATATATTTTATGCGTCATCCGTTTACACATATTTTTTCATAAATGCACACACGCAACATCATAGTTCCATATCTCTGTTCCACTTCTATTATTACATGACATGGATATTTGGATGCATGCATTCCAGACATGATATGTGTGGATGCATATTTTAGCTCTGTTAAAAGAATAGAAATATTATTTCTTTTTATGTATAAAGCATGTTTATAAGATTGAATGTTTAGCAATACAGCATGGCTGACTATATATATATATATATATATGCCATATATATTTATACTTTATATATATTTTTATGTTTTATTTATGATTTTAGAAGTTGCTTACAACAAGCTATGCTTGAAATTAGGGCAGTACTTCCTGTCCCTTTAATTTTTAAATAATGCATGCACTTCAACTAATTGAGGATGTGACATCATTGCATTTTTAATGTTTGTATATTTAAATGTTTGCACCAAGCACTTTAGTTGTTATTGGTCTGAAGAAGACCACAAGTTGAAAACGCTTGCCGTTTTTATTTAATAAATATCTATAACCTCCGCTTAACGCTTGTATTTACTTGATTGTGCATGACAAGCCATTGTTTTGTGGAGTTGCACTAACAAGAGTTTGTGGCTGTACTACTAGTAAGAGGAACACACCCGCTGGTTTTGGGTGTCAGCAATTGCCTGCATAGGCTGTTTACATTGAGGAGACATCTGAACCTGATTCGTATTGTATTTGGAACTTTATAGTGAACTACTTGGGATATAAAACCTACTCTGCACATTGCTTCCCACACATTCTCTTTTTTCTTCTTAGCAACAGTACGTTTTGTGGGAAGTGGAATAACACGTGAGCATTTTTTTTGGATTTTAAATTCTTAGTTAGGCTTGTAAGGACCTCAGGGCCAATAACCTAGTAACTTCCTATGATCCTACAGGGTGGAACAGGCCTCAAAATATACTAGCATTACACCCAGCCACAAGGGAATATATTTATACACACACACACACACACACACACACACACACACACACACACACACACACACACACACACACACACACACACACACACACACACAGACACTTGCTGTTGCTCATATTAGAACCCCTACCCATCTAGTTGTATATATGATAGGGCAATGTACATACCGTGAATGCCACATAGATTATATAACTGGAGACTGTCCAATGGTGCTTCTAAGGTGGATGACATCAGCAGACCCTGTAAAGTAAGGCAATGGTGGGTTTACAGGGTGGAACAGGCCTAAAAATGTATTACCATTACACACACACATAAGCATATAGTTATACACACACACATACACACACACACACACACACACACACACACACACACACACACACACACACACACACACACACACACGGTAGCTGATGTGGGATCACAACCCCTACCTCCTACTACACAATGGGGCTCATGATGGTATTTGCACATGCCACTAGTTGCACTTGATGTACTTCTGGCTGCAGAACTACATCACTCTATGGCTTCCAGAGTCTCTCTCTATCTCTCTCTCTGTCTCTCTCCCTCTCTCTGTGTCTCTCTCTCTCTCTTCCCCCTGTCTCCACCTCTCTATTAATGGTATTTGTATATGTTGACTCAACAGATCCAGATATATCCTATACAGTGTGTACCACACACAGATAGATGGGGGTAATCATGTCCGATAGGGTAGGGACAGCCAGTTCGGATGTGCATATCTGTCTTTATGTATGCACAGGGATATATGGACATCCCAGTTCTATAGTTGGATGTGTGTTTACACAGGTCTAGTATAGATGACTGAAATCCCAAAAAGTCGAGGAGTGCAGAGGGGCTTGCCTCCCTGCTAGCAATGTCTAGGTAAGTTTTTGTTTTTTGTTTTTTTAAACAATGTTCGAAATTCCAAAAGTCGATCATATGTTTTTTGAGATTTCGATCATCTATAGTAGACCCGTTCAGACATGGGCTGAAAAAAGCTAAGTGTGGGAGCATGCCCTGCATGAGCATCAGTAGTAACACTGGGACTCCAGGCCAGACCAACCTGTACTCCGGTCTGGGTTTTGTGTGCTAAAGCCAATTGGCTGATGCAGCTGTGTAAATAGTCCAACACCTGACTGATGTACTGTCAGAGGGATCTGCTGGCTAAGCAGAGTTTTGCATAATATGTCTGGTACACTTTACACAGCACTGTGATTTTCTGGTATGTCAGTGGCAGATCAGTATAGGTTAATGTGAGGACCCACTGATAGACATGTGTCTACTGACTCCATACACTGCAGGGAACCCATACAAGTGCACAAATTGTTCTAGTGTGCACACTGTATATTTGTCTGGTCAGTGATTCCTCCTTCTCCTTATATGTGGGACTTTGCACTGCTTTGCTCCAGTTGCAGGCTTTATCGAAAGTTGCTGCTCTTATGTAGCTGTAGTTTTGCTGTGAGTGCGGTAGACATAACACCACACACAAGGTTACAGGGTTCAGATCTTTGACTACAGCTGTTCAGCAGGTTGCCCAGCATTGTGGCCCATACATCTGCCCTGGTCCTCAGACAGCTTTATGTTGCACTGTTATTATAAGGCTACATGTTGGCCATTGCTCTCTACCTGTTACAGCCAGACATCTGGGCAGGGCCATATACAGCAGTCAGACATGCAGGCCCAAACATGGGTACAGGATCTTAATATTGCTCTTCCACACTTAGACAGTTGGTATAATGTGTTCATATTAGCTTGAATTTTCATATGATTATGGAATCTGCATCTCAACTATTGTCATTGATGTCTTCACATCGACCTTTATTGGTTTGCCAATAGTTTGGCAGACAAATGCAATGTTACAACAAACAGAAGAAACATATGGGGCATTCGTGTGGATATTCTGTAAAAGTCTTTAATTTGTGGGGTATGGATGGTGCCCACTGACTTGCTGTCAGTATTGACACAGTTACATGGCAGCCTTTATATCCTGGCACAACACTGACTTGTCCCAACCTGCTGTTCTAGTAGGCATCTTCTAGGTTAGTCGGGGCTGTGTACTGTCCACATCTGCGGCCCCTTGTCCCGCCACTATCCACCTTTCCTGCAGTAACAAATAGTGACATCTGGAGAGTATATGGAACTCCTAACGTAGGTGTAGCTAACATGCCAATAGTGGGCATGGCCAGTCTCAAACCATGCTCCCTGTCAACCAAGGTAATGCACTTAGACCACTAAGCCACAACACCCACCTACCTGTTGACACTATTACCACACACATACATTGAGCTCTGCATATTGTGGAACTGGAACATGTTAGCAAGTTGACTGGGACAGCCCTGGGAATGTGTGGTCTGCTGCTATTACCTTAAAAACATAGATGTCACTGCAGCTGTATGGGAACATAGGTGTGTCGGGGGTAGGGGCCCATACCTCTCAACTATACAGATTTATCCCAGCATGTCCAAATGTTTGCCTCCTATTTTTGGGTCCATTTGTAATACAAGTGTGGTTTTCTGGGACAGTAATATGTTCATAGGTTCATAGGTAGGTACTAGGCTATTGGCCCTAGGGCCTATATAAGCCTAGCCAAAGTACCCTGGCTTTTGCCACCCAAGAAAATTATCTTCCTGTGCCACTGTTGAGCAGAGCCATAGAAGTGATCCCCAGGGTGAATTTCCTATCTCCCATCCAATCATCAAGATTTTTCTTGAACAGTGCTAATGAGGAGCTTTGTTTGATATAGATAGGTAGTTTGTTCCAGAGTATGGGAAGTCTCTGGGACAGGAATCTATCCCTCCAGCATGTTCTGTTTATTGTGGTGACGAGGTTTAGGTCCCTAGAGCATGTAGCTCATAGGGATTGGGATTTCATTAAGTGGAGCATGTCTAAAAGCTCTGGGTTTGACATAGCTTTGTGTGTTAGGCAGAGATCGCCTTTGAGTAGGCGATATACAATGGAGTAAAGCTGCAGTCTTTTGAGATGGTCTGCATAGGGCATCTCTTTGAGGCTGGTAATCCTCTTTGTGAGGTATTTCTGTGGCCTTTCCAGTTGTTGTAGATGCCTTGTGAGGTACATACCAAAAGGGGCACTGTACTCTATAATGGGTCTAATGAGTGATGAGTAGAGGGGAACAATGACCTCTTTTTTCCTGGATGAGAAACCTTTTGTGATGAGGTGTGCCACACAGAAGGATTTCCTGACTACTGTGGCGATGTGATTATCAAAGGAGAGACTCCTGTCCACCTGTGTCCCAAGGTCTCTTATCACACTTTCGGTGTTAAGTAGACTACCACCTATGTGGTAGTTCATGGGTACTGAGTTTTTACCAAAAGGAATGACAATGCACTTTTTGGCATTGAGCTTGAGGCCATGGCTTTGACACCAGGCATCTGTCTCAGCAAGGCCCTTTTGTAGGATGTCCACATCTTTTGGAGTTTTGATTATGGCTCCTAGTTTGCAGTCATCTGCGAACTTCGTTAGCCAAAGACCTTCTGTGTTGGCCTGTACTTCAGAGAAGTAGATACCAAACAGGAGAGGACCCAGGACTGAACCCTGTGGTACTCCACTTGTCATTGGTCTGAAGCTGGATTTGGAGTTTGCTACTTTCACAGTGTGGGTTCTGTCAGTGAGCCAGTTGGCAACCCATCTTGTGACATAGCAATTTATACCTAGTTTAGTGAGTTTATCTATAATTCCAGAGTGGGGGATGGTGTCAAATGCCTTGGCGAGATCTAGATAGGCTGTGTGAACCACCTTACCCTCATCTACGGCTTTGGTGACTGCTTCAAAGAAGTCTATCAGGTTTAGGAGACATGATCTGCCTTTTACAAACCCAAACTGGGTGGGGTCCTGAGTTTGGAGATTACCAATGTCATTGTTTATAAGTTCCATGATGATACGCTCCATAGCCTTGCAGACCAGGCTCGTTAGGCTAATTGGGCGGTAGTTTCCGGGGTCTGTGGTGGCTCCCCCTTTGTGGAGTGGGATAACTGTCACTGTGCGCCATTCAGTGGGCACATAGCCTGAGGTGGGGCTATGATTGAACATGGTACTTAGGTGGGGTGCCAGTTCGTTCTGTAGTTCATGTAGAACACAGCCTGGGATGTCGTCAGGTCTCATGGATGCTGTATTCTTGGCTTTGGATAGTGTATTTTTTTACCTGTGCAGCCGTGATTACAGGAACTTTGCATTCTTTTGGTATAGAGATGGGCCCTTTAGGGGATGACAGAGGGGTAAAGTTAGCACTGAACCTATCTGCCAGGATGTTGGCAATATCCGTTGGTTCTGTATATTTAGTGCCATTGTGCTGTAACTCGGAGCAGATCTGAGTGTTGCCATTGAGATTCTTGACATAGCTATAGAATGCTGTGTGGTTGTCTTTAGAGTCAGTGGCGATTTTGTTTTCATAACTAGCTTTGGAGGATTTTATGAGGGATCTCAGCTTCTTACTGAAGCTGACCAGGGAGTTTCTCCAATCATGAGATTTTACTCTTTTTTGCAACAGTTTCTTTCTTCTGTTGTAGAGTTTGTT
The DNA here is from genome assembly GCF_019279795.1 of Protopterus annectens. NCBI lineage: Eukaryota > Metazoa > Chordata > Ceratodontiformes > Protopteridae > Protopterus > Protopterus annectens. The sequence continues at coordinate 98,514,646 of NC_056730.1, read as the reverse complement.
TATGGCACGGGACCACCAGATTGACTTCCTTTTTTTGGAGGATAGCATCTTGGTTCTGTTAGGGATTGCACGATCCATGCATTCATGTAAGTACTTATAAAGTGCATTTGTGTAGGATTCAGCAGTCATACCTCTATTGTCCGTCAGCATGGGTGTCGTGAAGTTTGCCACTTCTGTCTTAAGAAGCATGAAGTTGGCTTTGGAGAAATGTTTTACTGTGGTTTCCCTAATGGGGTGTGGGGGATGGATGTGGATGTCTAGGGTGGTTAGCTTATGGTCGGATCTGACCAACGATGAACTGACCTCTGGTGTGGAGCACCAGTTGCCCATGTTGGTAATAACCAGGTCTAGGATATTGCTGCCCCTGGTGGAGGTGTGGATAAGTTGATCCATGGCATTGGAATTTATGAATTCCAGAAAACGTTGAGCACAAGAGTTGGTACACGAGTAATTTTCCCAGTTAATGGTAGGGTAGTTGAAATCGCCCATTATTAGGGTGTTAGGTTGTACCCTAATATTTTCCAGTGTATTAAGAAATTAGGAGTGGGAATCCTGGGGCATGGTGGGGGATCTGTAGCAAGCTACAATTTGGATTGAGGTTTTGTCCAGAGTTAGTTGCACTTGGATAATCTCAGATGCATTATGCTGAGCAACTAGCCTGGAGGTGTGGATATCCTTAATGAATATGGACACTCCTCTGCCTTTAGTGTTTCGGTCCAGGTTAGGTGGCCGAAAGGTGTGGTATGAATTATAGCCTGGTAATGCAGGGGTACTCTCTGGAGCCTTGAACCAGGTCTCTGTCACTGCACAGATGTTGATGTTCTACATTTTAAGGAGTGCCTCGAGAGAGTGCATTTTGAGGTTTAGACTTCTAGCATTGAGTAGCAATACCCTCAGATTCTTCTTGCCTATACCTGTTAGGGTGGTGAATTTGTCATTTGAACCTTGCCTAAAAAAGGCACTATAGGGATGGCTAGAGCCTTAGCCAGTATCCGGAATCCCAGGGGCGACAGGTGCAGGCCATCTCTGGCAAAGAATCGTGGCTTGTCGATCATGTCATCCCAGGCAGACAGATACTGGATCCCCTTAGAATGACACCAGAAGCTTAGCCAATTGTTGAAGTCAATCATTTTGTCCTTGTACTGTGGTATCATTCTGGCTGATGGCAGGATGCTACTCAGGGCTAGGGTCATACCTGCCTGGGCTACAGCTCCTCCATGTCCCTTTTCATGTAGTCCAAGGAGGTACGTCTCAGGTCATTCACACCAACATGGACAATGACAGAGTCATATTTGTACTTGTTGTGGAGTGACCTGAGTGCATGTGTTATGTGGTGGATCCTGGCACCCGACAGGCAGCTGACAGTAACTTTCTCCTTGTTTAGCCTGGTGAGTGGAACATCAGTGTGCCTGACTATAGAGTCACCTATGACTAGAGTGTTGGGTACGTTGTTATGCCTTATGGGCTGTGGTTGAGTGGCACACTGAGTTTGTGGGCTATGTGTCATTTGGGTTGTGTTGGGGGTGGAGGTTGGTAATGGCATATCAATGAAGAATGAAGTCAGAGACTAATGACAGACATTTGGGTTTCAGACTTCATACCCTTCCAAACTTCTTGCTAGTGCAAACATTGTTATTTTAGCCACTTTCTAAGTTTGTAGGAGCAGTACTTAAAACATGTCCCTGTGTTAGGGCCTTTGCCCCACATTTCTTTATGTCTTTGTCCAGATTTGTTGCTCTAAGAGGTTGAGAAGTATATAGGGGACACCAACATTGACATGCATGCATCTGTCCTATGAGCTCACTATTTGTAGGCCCCTCACATAGTGCAGTGGGTTTATATGGCTTAGGGTCTACTGCATAGTCTGGGGGGGAAACAGTATTTGGCAAGGTGTTTCTGTTGTTCCACATATCTGTTAGCTGTCTGCTGCTATCCTGGTATACCACTCCATTCCCTTGCATACATGGAGCAATACCATAGATAGGCTACCACAGTCTACTACCCCATTCAATTATTGTTAGGAAGAGTGACTTACCTTTTGCCTATAACAGTTGAGAAACAGTGATTGAGGGCTGACTCTGTCGAATGCATGCAGTACACAGCCTATAAATGGTAAGGTATAGGTAGTGTGTTGTCGCTGGCATCCATTTTACTGTGTGAGTTGGAGTGACGTGTCAGTTCCTGGGAAACTAGGTTGACAGTGCATGTGCTATGTATTGCCTTTTTGCCAAGGCCAGGGCACACTGGGCAGGTCTATGTCTTCCTACAGGGACAGGCTCAGGTGGTTCCTCCTCCAAGTCTTCCTGTGCCTATGGGGACCTTGGTAATGGTTGGGGGCTGTGTGTCCTTGTCTCTAATTTTCCTGCCGCAGCTGTTTCTGCAGGATCATATTGTGTAGCATGGCACATACTATGAACATGTGTGCACATGTGTCTGGAGAATACTGCAGGGCTCCACCAGATATGTTGAGGCAGCAGAACCGTGACTTGAGCAGCCCAAACACACGCTCTATGATGTTTCTAGTTTGTGCGTGTGCCTCATTATGGCATTCTTCACTTGGTGTGTGTGAATTTCTGATGGGAGTCATCATCCATGGTTCCAGTGTGTAGTCAGCATCCCCCAGTAGATGGCCATAAGGGATGCCCCCCCTGGCAAATGACTGGTACAGCTGTGATGCATGCCAGATGTGGGAGTCATGATAACTGCCAGAACTGCCAGCACACACGTTCATGATAATGCCCTGGGCATTGCACATGACCTTGCACTTGATGGAGTGATACCCCTTATGGTTGACATAGACTCTACCCACCCCACCAAGTGGTGCATATTGGTGGTCCTCTCCTCAGGGGTGTTGGGGAAATAAATTTGCTTACTGGCATGTGTTAACATGACATTCAGGAACTGGTGGAGTACTCTGGATGTGGATGCCTGTGAGACCCCATGATGTCCCCAGTAGGTCTTTGGAAAGTACCTGTAGCTAGTATTCTTAGGGCTACATATACCTTTGTTTCCACTCTGGGTCTGAGGTGAGGGTGGCAGAGCTCGGTGAGTTCCTGTTGTATGTCCCTTTCCACCCTGTAATGCTCTACTATCTCCAGCTCATGTACCCCCTGAAAGGTTACCCTGGGCCTGAACACTCTCCTCCTCCTCAGTCTGTACCTACTGTCAGCATCATCCTCATCTCCAATGAATCCAGCCTGTAGCACATAGAGATGTAGCAAAGAAGCAGCAGACCCTATCATTTTGTCAGTTAAACTTCCCAAATGTGCACTTCAATGGTGCAGAGTATGTGGGAAAAATCAGACTGAAGGGTGTATGCATACTTTATACAGGTGTGCTGCAGATGTAGCCTGTGTGATTGACTGATTATGATCCATTTCAGCTACAAGACTTTTCAGTGATGGCTTTCACTGAGCTAGTGTCAGTGGAACTGGGCTTATCAGGCAGTTAGACTTGATTGGTTTTCCCAGGCTATTTCCCCCTTTTTTTTTTTTTTTTTTATTTATTCCACTGCTAAGCCCTGTGGCTCTCCGCACAAAGCTGCAGCGCTAATGTAAACATTGCTCAGCAGAAAGGACCCTCCCCTGCACACTGACATGCTTAGCTTTTCTTTAACCAGCTAAAACACGTGCAGCTGGGCTGAGCAGACCCCCCCCCCGCTTAGCTGTGCTTAGCTGCTAAGCTCCAATTCACTTACAGAAGCCATGACACTCCCCCTTTTGACCTCAGGTATCTGCTCTGCCTACACCAACACAGTTGTAGCCGAACACAGTTAGTACCCAAGGACACTGTGGCTCTTTTTGCTATTCAATAAATCCGGCTCATTTACATACACCTAATTGCATATACTCTAGATACAGCACCACCACCAAGCCCTATCTTCTTAGCTACCACTATAACCTTCCATTGCATGACTGTTATGCTGGGCAGTATAATGGAATTACTTTGCCTACCTTGCATTAAACATGTTACGTATCTTAAATTAATTTTTTTGCAAAAATGAATTGATTGCATGCCGCTGCGCGCCACTTAAATGTGGGATATGTATTAAAAAAACAGTTTAATTTTTCATATGTTGTATCACTTTTATATGTCACTGGCCATAGTTTTGGCAATTTGCATGCCTACTGCACCTAATACATGCTTTTATTTCAGTTGTCACAGCCCCTGTTTTATTTTTACATTCAAGTACACGGTTAGTCACCCCAGTATATGTTTCCTGCAAACATGGCACCTACACGGATGTCTTTCTGCTTTCTGGATCATAAAATCATCTAATTTGCATGGCTTTCACCAGCAGATGAGGTGATTTGTATTCCACGATCACTTCCATGTCTGCACTGTGTCTGCAAGCTCGTGCACTCCCCTGGCTCTGTTTCCTAGATCGCCCTGAGGCCATGTTCCATGTTCGAGCCTTACCACTATTCCTACATGGAGAATCGCTCCGTGTAGGCTTTACTGAATTACCCCCATGGTTTTATTTTACCGTGTTTTCATTGAATCAATTTTGTCTTTTTCTCTAGTAGCGTGATATGGATACTTATCTATGAAAAATAGGAGTTCATTGAATCAGATTGTAAAGTGGTCTACCAAACTGATTGGCAAATAATACAAGTATTTTACATCTTTATATTTAAAACAGAAAGAATAACTAATTCAATCATAAAAGATGTGTCACATCTATTATGTTGTGAATTTCAGTTACTTCCATTAGGAAAGAGGTATATATTTCCAAGATGTAAAACAAAAAGATATAAGAATAGTTTTGTTCCAGCAGCAATTACATGAACGAATAATAAGAATTTTGCATCTTAAAAGATGTTTTAAAATCTTAATACAGCCTTAATTTCAGCACCTTGGCACTTTTTGGTTTAAATAGAGTGCAATACTGATTAAAAAATAGTAGAATGTTGAAGAACGTGCAATATATATCTGAGACTGATTTTCTTTTTTTTTCTTTTCTTTTTTGAATGGGTGTTAAATGTTAAATTTTTGTTATGTTTATTGTTATGTTCTTTTCTTCCTTATTGTATTTATGTGAATAATGAATGTTATGTCTGGACCAACGCTTAATCTTGTGACTGCAAAAAGAATTTACCTACGTGTATGAATAAATGGAATTGAATTGAACTGAATTGAAGTTAAACTTCAGAAAATGACAGAAGAATGGAATGCAAAACTGACAAAACATGGTATGCAATGACAATACAGCTCTCATGGCAGCAAATGGAGAAGAAGCTGAAAATTGGAATAAAATGGAAAAAAAGTGGAACAGGTTAACAGCTTTAGGTACCTGGGAGAGTTGGTTGAGGAGAACAGATGTCTAAATGGGAAGTCAGAGCTAGAATAAGAGATAAAAAATGTAAAACAGATTGGACACGCAGTATACTTCATAATACAGCAACTACTTATTAAATCTAAAATTTGTCCCTTTCATCTCATTTATAATCACTTCCTTGTCACATGATCAAATACATCCAATCCTTTCCGTCTCATCATGAACCTAATTTTATAAAGAAATAAAACACTAATATAACCAAAACATTAACCCAACCACTGGGGATGCACAAGCCAGTGCATTTCTTCCTGCCGGTCCCAAGCCCGGATAAATGGGTAGGGTTACGTTAGGAAGGGCATCCGGTGTAAAACCTCTGCCAAATAACATATGTGGACAACAATACAGATTTCCATACTGGATCGGTCGAGGCCCGGGTTAACAACGACTGCCACCAGTACTGTTAGCCAACAGGGTGCTGGCAGAAATTTGGCTACTGTTGGCCGAAGGAGAAGAAGGAGAAGAAGAGGGGGAAGGCATGCCTGAAAGCGGAAAGAGAGGAGGAAGGTTAGAAGTGAAATTGTGAGGGTAGGAACTTTGAATGTTGGCAGTATGACTGGTATAGGGAGAGAGAGATGGATGATATGATAGAGAGAAGGAAGGTTGATATATTGTGTGTGCAAGAGACCAGATGGAAGGAGCGTAAGGCCAAGTGTATAGCGGGTGGGTTGAAATTGTTCTATCATGGTGTGAATGGGAGGAGAAATGGGGTAGGGATTATCCTGAAGGAACAGTATGCCAAGTGTGTTTTGGAGGTGAAAAGAGTGTCAGAGTGATGTTTATAAAGCTGGAAATTGATGGTGTAATGATGAATGTTGTTACTGCATATACTCCGCAAGTTGGGTGTGCGATGGATGAGAAAGAAAAATTTTGGAGTGAGTTGGATGAAGTGGTGGTGAGTGTACCCAAGGGTGAGAGACTGGTGATTGGAGCGGATTTCAATGGGCATGCTGGTGAAGGGAACAGAGGTGATGTGGAAGTGATGGGCAGGTATGGTGTTAAGGAGAGGAATGCAGAAGGTCAGATGGTAGTGGATTTTGCAAAAAGGATGGACATGGCTGTGGTGAATATGTATTTTAAGAAGAGGGAGGAGCATAGGGTGATGTACAAGAGTGGAGGAAGATGTACACAGGTGGATTATATCCTATGCAGGAGGGTCAGTCTGAAGGAGATTGGAGACTGTAAAGTGGTGACAGGAGAAAGTGTAGTTAGGCAGCATAGAATGGTGGTCTGTAGGATGATGTTGGTGATCAAGAAGAGGGGGACAAGTGTGAGAGCAGTGCCAAGGATCAAATGGTGGAAGTTGAAAAAGGGTGATTGTGAAGTGGAGTTTAGAGAAGAGTTAAAACAGGCACTGGGGGGCAGTGAAGAGTTACTGAATAGATGGGTAACTACAGCAGAGATGGTAAGGGAGACAGCTAGAAAGGTGCTTGGTGTGACATCTGGACAGAGGAAGGAGGACAAGGAGACCTGGTGGTGGAATGAGGAAGTACAGGAGAATATACAGAGGAAGAGGCTGGCAAAGAAGAAGTGGGGTTGTTAGGGAGATGAAGAAAGTAGACAGGAGTATAAGGAGATGAGGAGCATGGCAAAGAGAGAGGTGGCGAAGGCTAAGGATAAGGCATATGGAGAGTTGTATGAAAGGTTGGACACTAAAGAGGGAGAAAAGGACCTGTACTGATTGGCTAGACAGAGAGACCGAGCTGGGAAAGATGTGCAACAGGTAAGGGCGATAAAGGTTAGTGAGGGAAACATACTCACAAGCGAGGAGAGTGTGTTGAGCAGATGGAAAGAGTACTTTGAGGGGCTGATGAATGAAGAGAATGAGAGAGAGAGAAGGTTGGATGATGTGGGGATAGTGAATCAGGAAGTGAAACACATTAGCAAGGAGTATGTCCGGACAGCTATGAAGAGGATGAAGAATGGTAAGGCTGTTGGTCCAGATGACATACCAGTGGAAGCATGGAGGTGCTTAGGAGAAATGGCAGTGGAGTTCTTAACCAGATTGTTTACTGAAATCTTGGAGAGTCAGAGGATGCCTGAGGAGTGGAGAAAAAGTGTTTTGGTACCTATTTTTAAGAATAAGGGTGATGTGCAGAGTTGTAGTAACTACAGAGGGATAAAACTGATCAGTCACAGCTTGAAGTTATGGGAAAGAGTAGTCGAAGCTAGGTTAAGAAGGGAGGTGAAGAGTAGAAATCAGCTTTATGGTTTCATGCCAGGAAAGAGCACTACAGATGTGATGTTTGCTCTGAGACTGTTGATGGAGTAATATAGGAAAGGTCAGAAGGAATTGCATTGTGTCTTTGTGGACTTGGAGAAAGCATGTGACAGGGTGCCTAGAGAGGAGTTGTGGTATTGTATGAGGAAGTCAGGAGTGGCAGAGAAGTATGTAAGAGTGGTACAGGATATGTATGAGTGTAGTGTGACAGTGGTGAAGTCTGCAGTGGGAGTGACAGATCCATTTAAGGTGGAGGTGGGATTACATCAAGGATCAGCTCTGAGCCCTTTCCTATTTGCAATGGTGATGGACAGGTTGACAGACAAGATCAGACAGGAGGCCTCATGGACTATGATGTTTGCAGATGACATTGTGATCTGTAGTGAGAGTAGGGACCAGGTTGAGGAGACCCTGGAGAGGTGGAGATTTGCTCTAGAGAGGAGGTGTGAGGAATGAAGGTCAGCAGGACTAAGACAGAATATCTATGTGTGAATGAGAGGGAGAATAGAGGAATGGTGAGGATGCAGGGAGTTGAGTTGGAGAAGGTGGATGAGTGTAAGTACTTGGGATCAACAGTTCAAAGTAATGGTGAGTGTAGAAGACAGGTGAAGAAGAGAGTACGGGGAGGGTGGAGTGGGTGAAGAAGAGTGTCAGGAGTGATTTGTGACAGACGGGTACCAGTAAGAGTGAAAAGGAAGGTCTACAAGAGGGTAGTGAGACCAGCTATGTTGTATGGGTTGGAGACGGTCGCATTGACATAAAGGAAGGAGTCAGAGCTGGAAGTGGCAGAGTTAAAGATGTAGTGGGTATGACAAGGATGGACAGGATTAGGAATCAGTATATTAGAGGGTCAGCTCAGGTTGGACGGTTTGGAGACAAAGTCAGAGAGGTGAGATTGCGTTGGTTTGGACATGTGCTGAGGAGGGATGATGGGTATATTGGGAAGAGGATGCTAAGGATGGAGCTGCCAGGTAAGAGGAAAACAGGAAGGCCTAAGAAAAGGTTTATGGATGTGGTGAGAGAGGACATGCAGGTGGTTGGTGTGACAGAGCAATATGCAGATGACAGGAAGAAATGGAAACAGATGATCCGCTGTGGTGACCCCTAATGGGAACAGCCGAAAGAGAAGAAGAAGAAGATTATGAAACATGTTTAAAATTTTTCATGGTAACCTTTTTTCTTTAAACTTACATAACACAACTTAACCTTTTATTTTTCAAAAGTCCTAGGAGGGTGGAGTGTTGGAAAGCAAACTGAAGTACCATGAACTTGTTTGGCATTTAAATTTAAATGCTAACAAATTACAGGGTTTAGATGATGCAGCTTCAGTTTCTAGCATTTTAAAGCTAAGATCAGTAAAGTTATAGTGTTTTTTTAAATAATATCTTTTTATTGAGTTTTTCCTCAGGTGGATGGTGGGTGTTGGAGGTGTGGTGGGGAGGAGGTAGGTGGCTTGCATTTTCAGAGTGTGGTGAGTTGGTGTACTTTGAGGATTCCCTCTGAAGGAAGGGGTATTGGGTAGGCAGATGGTTGTTGCTGGAGGTCTTTTTTTTTTCACCTGGGATGCAGGATCTGGGTTGTCCGGATATTGTACAGCCTTGTTGGGTTTGATTCTGGTAGCTGTCTGGGGGGCAGTTGGTAGCAGGTGGAGGTTGGGGTCTGGGCCAACTGTGTTTGAAGCACTGAGTGTTGTAGTACGGGTTGGGGAACTGGGGGGTGGGATCTTTGGAGAGGGGATAGGAGCATGTTACATGGAGGGGAATGGAGGTTGTGGGAGCAATGCATGTGGAGTGGTGTTTTGGAGGAGGGATGGAGTTTGGGGAGGGCAGGGGATGATCAATTTATGTAATCTTGTATTGATGATAAATATAGAGGGGAATATATAATGTGTATGGTGTTTGCAACAGGAAATATGTTGATGTGGCTTGCTTTCTTTTACATGGATGTGGGTTCGCCTGTGTTTTGGGTGGCAGTTTGATAGACGTGGCCTGCAATTGCAGCTAGCCTAGTACTTAACTATGAAATATGAACCTATGGAAAATAGCATTTGACTTAGTATTTTGAGCACTTTCTGATACTTGACAATTCACTGACTTGAATTATCAAACATGTGACTGCCTCCCTGTATGTTTTTATAGCACAATGGATGTAACTCAAGGCATTCCTCTTACAAAAGTGACTGCTACCAGAATTCTAGCCTACATGTTTAATATTGGATGCTTCTCATGTTTCCAAGGCGAACCTTTGCTGCATTACATTTTAACCCCCCTAAAGATGAAGGTTACCTCTAAGTGGTCTAAAATGCAGAGAACCTTACAAGAAAAGTTTCATGGAAGGTAAAGAAGCAAGATGAAAATGCAAATGTATGCCTGTGAGTCATCATGCACATTAGTATTAATCATTGTCATCATGCCACCTAGAGCCGATGTTTGTTCCATCAAGTGGCTAGACTGCGATAAGCTGAACTGCTGCAGAAGGATAAGTTATACTCAAAGCATTGTAAAGTATAGAAACATTCTAGAATGATGAGGAATGTAGAAGAATTGAGCATGACATTTGTTTTCTAAACTGAAACTTTGTGTACGTTAGCAACATAATAGTACAATAACCCTCAGGGTGGAATGCTACCCTAATGGGGCAATCCTTTTTGATATTGTCTTTTATTTATTTATAGTTGCTGTTTTTTTATAATTGCAGCTTGTAATGAAACTATTGTTGCTGCTTTGTCTATTTAAGATAAAGAGGCAATTTTCAAGTTCGAAGTTCACAGTGTGCCTCTGAAAAGGGCATGAAACATTTGTTTCATGTGCTGCATAGTTTTACCCTTTTGCAATATCTCTTTACACGGAGAATGCTCTTCACCCATCTATCTCAAAAAAGCATTTGTAGCAGCTTTAAGGAAAAAGTAAAGCCATTCACAGCATGACTTAAGAGAGAAAAATTTGATGAGACTCACAGGCAGCTAGGATATGGACTGGGGGTGTGTGATTGAGGTTCACGGAAAAGAATGGGAACGAAAGAATGGCAAACGTAACACAGAAATAGGAAAGATACAACTGGCAGGTCTCTGCTCAAAACACTATGAGCGTTTTATATTTTTGTGAAACATACCAGGAAGAAGAGTAAATAAATCACAATACTGCACATAAGGAGTACTGTGTATTCACGTGCCCTGTAATATGTCTTCTTTCAAAATATTTTAACAAAATGACTGAAAAATGTTTGATCAGCACTAAAAAAATGCTTCATCCACAAGAATATTGAGGAACATTGCTTTTGCACAGTTTTTAAAAGACAGCATTCTTAACCACCTAAAAGTGTTAATGAATGATGAGTTGCATTGAAATGGGCATCAGCAGAGCCATATGTGTAATGTACATGTGCATATTTTAAGGGAATATACATCATGTGATAAGCTATCCTATATCATTATACATACTAAAAATAAATGCTGATAAACCTGAAAAAAAATATTTAATGGGATCAATTAGAGGTTAAGCTCAAATACTATCAATCTTTGTATAGCTTTGGTTATCTATGCTCTTAATATTCTGTCTTTGGGTTCAGACATTTTGGATTAAATAACCTTACTTCTAGCACTCCTTTTATTGATAAAGTTAGAGTGAATGCAATTACTATTAAACAACCTGAATCCAGGAGACTCCATAGCACTGAAATGACTATTGTTATGGTTGTAAATTAGTGATAAGTCAATGTTTCTGTCTTCTGGTGGTCCTCTTTGATTATTTATTTATTCTTGTTTTTGTTGATTGGGGCACAGCCCCTCTACTGTGGAGGCCTGGGGAGAAAAGCCCCAGTAACAAAATAGGCAATTTTATACAACGGACAAAAAACTAAAGCATAAAGTTATACTGTGGATATGCAATAAATAAAAGGCAGCTATATTACAGATAAAGTATAATGAAGAAAATATAGTGTCATTATGTATTACTACATGAGAAATTAGCATACACAATGAGGTATTAAAATGTCAATTTACAATTTTACATTTATGGGTAGGAGAAAATGAGAGAGAGGTGGTTCGGGGAATATGACTAGAAAACAGAGTGTAGGTGAGATAAGAGTAGACAGCAGAGTGTAGGTGAGGAAATGTGAGTAATGCACATATTTGTTAACTGATATAGAGAAAAAGAAAGTTGTACTATAGTGAAGCTGAGGAAGATGTGGGAGACAGTGAGTATTAGATAAAGTTTTTATTGTGGGGGAAAAACTTGTCAGAGTGTAAGTAAATACAGTAGAAATAGCAGTAAGGGCAAAGGGATAGAAGCATACCGCTCAATTTCTTGCAGCAGGAAATCTGGACAAAGCTTAAAAATGGGGGGATGAAGGCTCAAAATAGGGACCATTTTTAAATAATGCTTTAATAAACATAGAAACTTGCTAGAATAAGAGGATTTGTGTTACCAAGCATTTTCTGAAGGGGAAAGAGGATACCTCTGCCTGGTTCCTCTGTTCAAATACAACTTATCATTGAGGAACCCAACCACTTTAATTTTAGCCTTAGATCCCTTACATAGCCTCCTAATTAACCCTATTATTATATCAGGGAATGCAAATGCTTCCAATGCCCTACTCACAAAATCCTTTCTTACTCTGTTGAATGCTTTCTCTGCATCAAAACCCACCAACAACAGTGGGATTTTCTTACATTCTGCTTCCCTATGGATTATCATTGTTCTACTATGTTAAATGTTTGCTTCATAGGTTCATATGTTGGTACTAAGCTATCCACCCTAGGGCCTATACAAGCCTAGCCATAACAATTCACTTCACCTTTACAGAAACAAACTGATCCATATCTATCAATTTTGGCAACTCCATTGTCATTGTTTTAGCTATTATAAATGGAAACAGTCTATAATCATAGTTTTAAAGTTGAAATGGACCTATATGAAGATGGGTCTGATAGGTCTTTACCATCTTTAGGTACTACAGTCACCACAGCTTTTTCAGGATGTTGGTGCTTCACCACCTTTTTAAATAATTTGAAAACCTTCCAGATCTTTATAACTTTCTTTCCTTTTAGCTTGCAAACTTCCACTGGAATACTACCTATTCCTGAAGACTTTCCTGTAGATTGATTATATATCACTGTTTTATCTTACCTCCTCCTATCTTAACTGTTAATTATTGAGCCTCATCTACCTCTAACCTAAGGTTGTCAGGGAGAGTGCCAGCTGTATACATTTGGGGTTGGTTATTTACTAGGATCCAGTCTAGGATACTTTCCCTGTTGGTTGGTTTATTTATCCTAGTGGGAGATGTTATGGTCTGTTTAAACCCAGATAAGTTTATGGGAGTGAGGGGGGGGGGTCAGAAGAGCAGGGGTGCCAGTCAATGTTAAAGTCACCTAGAACTATGGTTTCTTGGGGATAGGTATAGGATAGCCAGTACAGGATATCTTCTAGGGTATTTCTGCTGGTTAATCTGTAATTTGGTTATGAGGAGTTCTGTATTATTGAATTGGGGTGGTTGAACGGTGTCTCTATTAACAGTTAGAGTATTTTGTAAAGGACTGCTATCCCTCCTCCTTTCCTTGTGGCATGGTCTAACCGGTGGATATTATTTCCTGGGGGTAGTATCTCTTTGTCTGTAGTACTGGGTTTTAGCCAGGTTTCCGTAAGACACATTATGTCTGGGGAGTGGGTTGCTAGGAGGGCGTGTAGGTTGGGAATCTTATTGTTAATGCTTCTAATATTTAGGTGAAATGCTAGGATGGAACTAGTGGGAGAGAAGAAGGGTAGTCTGACTGTGGGGGTTGTGATGGAGGGGTCAAGGTTATTGCGTGTGGGTGGGCCAGGGTTGGGATGGATGTCTCCATGTGTTGTTAGGTAATAGTGACAGGATATTCTAAGCTTTAGGAGTTTGTTTATGAGTTTTATATAGTCTTTGTCTTTAGTATTGTGTTCAGTAGCTTTACAGGGGTGATGTTTTATTGAGGGTGCTATGTTAGGTCTGCTGGGGATGCCAAAGTGTTTGGTGTTATGTGTAAAGGTGTGTGTGTCTGTTTGACCGTTTGGGTAGTGAATACTGCTGTCAAGTGTTTGTAGGCAATAAGAAGATAAAATAGAAACAGTAAAGGCATTAGGGTGATTAGTATTTTTTCACTTGGTTGCATTTTGTTAGGGGGGCAGCCCAATTGTGATGGATGACTATGCTAACAGGCTTTGGAATAATGGAAGCGAAAGAAGTGGTTGCAAGGGTAGGGCAGTTCAATGATTGGTGTTCAACAAGTGGGGAGTAGCTAAGTCTGGTTTAAATGTAGCACTAGTGGGGGTGGGTGGGAAATGGGGGCAGGGAGCAGAGTGGAACGGGGCTAATACAAACTCCAAGTATTTCCCTGGGCTTACTTGTTTTCTTTTTACACCAGGGTAATCTTTTTTCCTGTGATTTTACTGGTTTCTAATCTTTTTTCCTGTGACTTTACTGGTTTCTTCTCACACCAACTATATGGACTAATGTAAGCTCCAGATTATACACTTGCAGAATTAATGAAGAGCTGCAGGGTATAATTTCTGGGCTAGGTGAAGGGGAACAAGGTAAACGTACTGTGTTCAGGGTATATTTGTTGGGTGTAGGAAATTAGTTAATAGGGGTACAAACTAGCAAAGTTACTAGCATAAAGGGAGCCAAATTACAGTGGGGAGGGGGGGGGCAGCCTAAAGTTGCCTTTAGACCCAGCTCAGCATTACACAGTACATAGGTAGAGTGATTTGGTACTAGTGCAATTTATGGTATTAACCTTATCCAAATTGCAGGTCAGACTTCAGAGACTTGTGTCAGGGTAAAGTTTGTCAGGGTGACATCCTTTCAGGCAGGAGTGTCTTAAACTGGGGTAGTTTGAGGGGGGACTGCCTAGAAACAAAACATGAATTATGAATAAGACCTTATCAGCACTTATAACTAGTCACCAGACAAGCAGGTATCACAGTGTCTTAAACTATGTGTTATATGGTAATTCAGATGCTCTGTACAGCTACGAAGCTCTGTATATGCTTCTTGTCTACACCAATGGTCTACAAACAGTTAGAACGTAACTCTATCTTTATACACTATTAACTTTATAAACTACTCTTGCAAACATGCTCAAATGCAGGCAATAATTGTTAAAGTTCTCTTTACAAAGCCATTTCCTTGTTTTATGCTGGATATTTAAGCTAGGTACCGGACGGCAGCTTTCAAGTCTGTGTAAGCAGCTCTGTAATCAGATATCTTTGCTCAGTACTTATTTAGCTGATTTTCTTGCATACAAATTGTTGCTGAATATTTAAACTAGGTGCTGGACAACAGCTACCAAGTCCATTTAAGCAGCACTGTAATCAGATATTGTTACATAGTAAATATTTAGCTGCTTTTCTTACTAAATATAACATAGTTTAAACATGTAGCTAAGTGGGCCAAGAGCGGACATGTAGTGAGCAATTGAGTTATCAGTTCTAATTAACACAGCGCAATACTGTTCAATCTCTGATACATTTGCATTTAAAACCACGTGGAGCTCAATCTCAGTGCCTAGGTTCGTACGAAATGCTATCATGCCAGAATACACTAAAACATTGTCCGAGTACGTTTCACATGAAATGCAGCTTGATTACATTAAATACCAAGTTTTAACACATTTTAAAGTGTAATACAGAAAAAAGGTAGCATACCAAGTGTAATAGCAGGCTGCCTACTGGGTCAGGGACTTTGAAAATCATAGTTTCAGAGACAGTATTAGACACCTCGTATACGTGGTGCAACAGGGAGGCGTCAAGGGGCTAATACAAACTCCAAGTATTTCTCTAGGCTTACTTGTTTTCTTTTTACACCAGAGTAATCTTTTTTCTTATGATTTTACTGGTTTCTAATCTTTTTTCCTGTGCCTTTACTTGTTTCTTCTCACACCAAATATATGGACTAATGTAAGCTCCAGATTATACACTTGCAGAATTAATGAAGAGCTGCAGGGTATAATTTTTGGACTAGGTGAAGGGGAACAAGGTAAACATACTGTGTTCAGGGTATATTTGTTGGGTGTAGGAAATTAGTTAATAGGGGTACAAACTAGCAAAGTTACCAGCATGAAGGGAGCCAAATTACAGTGGGGGTGGGGGACAGCCTAACGGTGCCTTTCGACCCAGGTCAGCATTACAAAGTACATAGGTAGAGTGATTTTGAACTAGTACAATTTATGGTATTAACCTTATCCAAATTGCAGGTCAGTCTTCAGAGACTTGTATCAGGGTAAAGTTTCTCAGGGTGACATCCTTTCAGGCAGGACACTGTTAAACTGGGGTAGTTTGAGGGGGACTGCCTTATCCAAATTGCAGGTCGGACTTCAGGGACTTGTATCAGGATAAAGTTTCTCAGGGTGATGTCCTTTCAGGCAGGAGAGTCTTAAACTGGGGTAGTTTGAGAGGGACTGCCAAGTGTAATAACAGGCTGCCAACTGGGTTAGTGAGTACCAGATTCTTATGAGTAAAGTTTTCAAACATCGAACGTTTCAACGGAGATCGCCGTAAGGAATTCTTCCCTTCACTTCAATGTAGCCCAACATGAAGGGAGCCAAATTACAGTGGGGGGCAGCCTAAAGGTGCCTTTAGACCCAGGTCAGCATTACACAGTACAAAGGTAGAGTGATTTGGTACTAGTACAATTTATGGAATTAACCTTATCCAAATTGCAGGTCGGACTTCAGAGACTTTTATCAGGGTAAAGTTTCTCAGGGTGATGTCCTTTATACCCCATACAAAACCAAGCAGGCAATTATAGCCCTTAAAGTGAGAAAGTTTGACTACTCCCCAGAACATAGTCAATATATGGTCTTGCTGCTTAGAAAACAAGAGGTAGACAGGCAGGTGGTATTGTGTAGATATCTACACTCCCACAAAAAGATCAATACAGCACAAGAAATCACTGAAGCCTTTAGAGTGTCTTATGCTCTCCTATAGTCAGAAACAGGTATATATTATAAGTTCAAAGTCTGAAAACTTTGAATCTCATATGGTCGACTCCATATGAGTGAAGTTTTCAAAAATCGAACTTAAAATGTAAACAAAGTAAAAACAAAAAAACCTACCTGAATGCTCTATGCAGGGGGGTAAGCCCCACTGCACCTTCCACACTCCCCGCTACTTAAATATACCAACTCTGAGATCACACTACATTGAAGTGAAGAGAAGAATTCCCTATGAAGATTTCCGTTGAAACGTTCGATGTTTGAAAACTTCGCTCATATGATGTAGATCATATGAGATTCAAAGTTTTCAGACTTAAAATGTTTAATATAGACCCTCAGAAACAGAGGAAAGGGTTTCTTCATTAGAGGAAATTTCAGATTTTTTTTACATTCTGTATCCTTGCCCAAACTACAGCAAGATTAGGCAGATACTCTGGTCACATCTTTTATATCTTATCTGACTTAGAACTATATAGTCTTGCAGCCAGAATAAAGGCCTTTGGGGAGCTGATACTGGCTGAAAAAAAGCTGTCTGACATCACCGCTTAATACATTGTTTAGGGGGCATTACAGTAGTATTTGATGAGCTCCAGGGAAATCACGCTATCCCCTTCACAAATCTAACAATCTTAAGAACTATCATTGATGCAGCTAGGAAAGGCTTCCATATTGCTCATTAGTAAACGGAGGCACTGGCACCCTTGGTCATATGCTACACTGAATACTCTGTGAACTTATCTTAACTTGTGTTACTGGGAACAATAGACAGCAGATGATAACTTCTGCCCATGGGAAGATATTAGTAGGGCATATTTGCTTCCCCAGCATCGAAATGGCTTTTAAACCACATCGATAAACAAACTGAAAACCAAAAAGATATCTAAAATCCAAAAAAAAAGTGACAGACTAAGATGGGTTAATTGGATTTTAGATACAAGAACAGGCAAAAGAGGTAGTGTGTGGTCAATAAGTATGATAAATGGTATTCTTATTACATTAAAACTTTGCCTCACAGATAAATACAGGCTTAAGTGGAAAGATAATGTTCTACTCAGACTGATAAATGTGACTGGACACAAATTTTGTTAATCCCTAAAGCTGGCTACTAAGGCTCAAAAATTTGGGGATTTTGGTCAGAAATGCTAATTTAAATATTGTCACTAGGGATCAAAAACATTCCCCAGTGTTTCTACCAATTGTTGAAGATGTAAAGTTGATGCTTTTGGAGATTGATCCCACATTTTCTGGGACTGTCCAGTCCTAAAGGATTTTAAAAATTCCTTACAGTCAATTTGTGATTTTATTTCATCTGACAAATTTACAGTATTGAAGTAAGACTTTATTGTGTGGTATCTTTATACTTTTTAATTTGGTTCACCTGACTTTAGGATGTTGAATTTGATAATGCTGGGCGCTAAAAAATGCATTACAAAAAAAATGAAAAGCCATGGAGCCTCCCTTACTTAGAAACTTGTACTGGTATTAGATTAATTATATTTATTGGAAACACCTCTGAAAGGTACTAATAAATGTTTATCGATTAGACGATAAATGGTCTAGCTGGCAAAGGTATCAGAAATAAGTAGTTTTTCATCAGGTTTAGTGTTTCACTATCACTGGTACTCACATTTACTTTCTTCATTATGGCAAATACAGTATACAGTGTGACTAAATATTCTTTATAATGTTTTGTTATTGTTGGCTTTTTTGCTAAGAACCTTGCTATTCTTCATTATTAAAGTTATTTAAATTTAAATAAAGATGTCTATAGGCTCTTTATATTAGATTATTCATCATTACACTATTTGTACTTGTAAATGTGTTAAAATAAACTGCTGGCAAGAAAAATGTTTGCATTCTCTGATCCATTTTGTATAAATAACAAACAAAAAATATAGTTACCAAATAGGAGGAAATGAATGCATGCAGATACATACCACTCTTTAGAAATGCCGTGATTCATTTTTGTGTGGGACTAGTGTTACTTTTTATTTGAATTTGTGGAAATCTTCTTCTCCTTAGGTTTCCCACTAAGCCAAATGAAGTACCTTAAGCAAATTCCTAAAACAACTACCAACTTTACTGCATGAAATTAATGTATAAGGCTGTAGTCTTACCAGGGAGAAATGTCTGGTCTGTATCATTATTAACCCACTTCCAATCCAGAGAAAATAGTTCAGGTTCTTTATACCATTCAATCACATATGCTTTAACTGTTTTGTTAGGAGCCAACCATTTCACCAGAAAGCGTTTATTTTGAATAGATGTCTGAACATCACCAACATGTGGGAGTGCTGTAAGATAAGTAAAACATTTGAAAGCAAAAGATGAGTACATTACATTGACAGTTCACATAAAAAAGAAATATAAAGCAGCAGTGATGCTGGATTCCTAATATCTATTTCCTATAGCCAATATAACAATGAAAGTTATTTACACATTTATTGTATTTAACTGTTTTCTTCACTTGATTCCCTATTACCCAAAACAGAAATGTCTCTCTATAAGGGCCTTGGTGTCTTATGTAATGTGAGTTACTCCACAGATAAACAACTGAATGGGAGAACTACCTTTGAATATTGCTGTTGCTCTGACTTAAGCTCTGTTTACACAATGCATAACTGAATAAAGACATGCCAGATGAGAAAAGAAGGGTCATAACTCTGTTGTTGCAATTTACAACATGCACATGCCCCCCACCATGTGCCATTATATAGAAACACATACACACCAACATTCAGACATTCCACCTTCTCCTACCCTAGTTACTTCCCCTAGATGGAATAATTGCACTATTACTTGCAAATAAAAGGTTAAAATATACCATTTTTTTACCTCACAAAGTGTTTTCAATGGTTTCCTGAGGTACCCCCCAGTACCTGGGACTTCATCTGTGAAGGAATCCCTGTTGTAAGTGGCACCTCATTTATGCTTCCATGAGGGATTCTATCATCAGTGATACGTCTGTATTTATGACACAGTCATTTATCCCTGCAGGACTTATCTGAGCAGGGATAGCCAAAGATATAATGTTGGGGGTTGTATTTGACCTGCGATGATCCATCTCCCTAGAAGTGAGTTCACAAGCAGAAGTACATATTTGGCCATCTGCTATGCCACTAAAGCTTATTCTCCTGTTTGCTGGTACAAAATAATCTGGTAACTTGGAATGTTTTGTTTGGTCAGCATGTCATTTCAAGCATCATCACCAACATCAACTGTGTGCATCAGGCAACCTGTACCAGACGTGAACTGACCTACTTTCATCAGAACTGTACTCTCATGACAAGACATAGTGTCTCACTGAAATAGTACCTTTCATGTACTTAAACTGTTCGCTGTCACTGTTCTTCTAACACCTGGTTTTGATAGTTCTGATATTTATCAAAGAGTCCCGGTCAAAAACAGTACTTCTGTGGCTTCATTAATTGCATTGTTATAAGGCAGGAACTGACTTATGAGCTGAAATGATTTACATTCATAGCTCAGAGATCTGATTGGCCTTCTTGAAAGTATTAATGACATTTTCTATTGGATTATACATTGCTGGCAAATGAGATACCTATGGAGTGTCTTATTCTGTTTTATTTTATTATAATTCGCATAGTAAAGGTTTAAATTTTTCTTTTTTCAGATTATCATTTGGTCATGATACGAGTCAAATATGACATTAAAGCTGGACAGAAACAGTAAACCCAAAAATGCAGTGAGGGTATACCAGACAAGCTTCTACTATAAACGTGGGGAGGTCAGAGATATGGAGAATGAATGGACACTGGTAAAGATCTCACTGTGGTGATGTCAAGGTTTTCTGGCCAGAGGGGAGTTGGTACTTATCATGACAGTAATTGCAGAATCAACTGGTGAATAACAATGGCATAAAGAAACAGGCCTTTGATGCAGTGTTGGATGGGGTATCAAAATTTGACAGAGAGGTAATGACACACGAGAAAGGTAACAGTTGTGGCAGTCATCAAAACAAAAGATTTGGTGGAGAGGAGTTTGAAGAGGCCATGAAGAATAACTTCTGGATGTCCTCAAAGAGTTTCCAGGAACCTATCCAGTGACCTCAGGGCACAGGTGGGCTATTTCCACCAAAGAAGGGGAATTGTTAGCCTCTTTTGGGACAATATTGAAAGGTAGAAACTGCCAAGATTGCTACACATTGAGTAACAGCTTAATTTCAGGTCTCCCAGTGTGAAAAAGAAAACTCAGAAGGCAGAGCCAGTAAACTCATATTTTTGGGTAAATTTCTGTAACTGGCTAGTAAGTGCACTGTCTGGATGCCATCAAAAAAAGAAATTCAGAGAATCTGAAAGAAAATCAATCACAAAAGGTGAGGAAAGACACCGCCTGGGAAGAAATCTGCAGCTGTTCAGCAAAAACAAATGCAAGCTCCAGCTTTGGTGCTAGACAGGATTTCCAGTAACCTAGAGGAAAAAATAAGTCAAATGTACTTGCAGCTGATTAAAGTAAATGAAACACTGATGGCGTATATCAACTGAAATAACAAAAGGCTGGAAAAAATGGAAGAAGCTTTAAATAAATATTCAGATGAGGTGGTAAAACTGCAAAAATCAGAGGCTGAAATGAAGAAAAGTATTCCTGAATATGAGACTGCTCAAGAAGACATATTTCAAATAATAATAGAATTAGAGGACACAGCATGTAGGGAAAACCTGAGATTTTCTGCTGTACCAGAGAAGCTGGAAGGAACAGACTGTGTTAATTCTACAATAAACTACAAATAAGCAACAAGACTGGTATTCCAGAATAGGATTTGTTAATTGAAAGGGCACATCATATGTATGCTCCAAACCTGGCCAAGAGAAAGCAACCTAGACCTGTAATAGTAAAGATGCAATCCTAGCAGCAGAAGGAGTTGATTCGGACAAAACTTTGACAGAAGGACAAAATACTAAAAGTGGGAGACAGTAGAGTTTTTGTGAAAACTGATTACCCATTGTACACCAGGCAGAAGAGGAGTACATTTACTCCACGAATCAGGGACTGTCAAGAAGCAAGTGTGAGATTCAAACTGCTGTACCCAGCTATAATCAGAATATTCTTTCCTGGAGGGAGAAAATAATTTTTGATGCAGAACATTCTATGGAGGAAATACAAAAGTTTGTCCAACAAAAAGTTTGCTGTGAAACATAAGGAGATTCTGCTTCTTGTTCTTCTGGTAATAAAGACCACAGAGAGACTGTGCCAGTGAAACCTTTTACAATGTTTCAATGGAAAATACTTAAGAGAGACAGAAAAAAGTGCAAGTGTTTACTAATAGAACTGAGAGTATGTTGGAAATGAAGCAGAGACTGGATTTTGTTGATGGAGATAAACAAGAATCATCTAGAAATGCTGAAGAACTTTAACACATTGCTGAAAGGTCATAGTAAAGACACTCTTTCAGTAATGTCTGGATGGCTAGCTAGAACAGTACATCTAGATTTTAGAACTAGGAAAGTGAGCCCCTTTATTCAAAAAAAGGGGACACAATTCTGTGTTTCACAAAGAGAGGATCACAATTCTCAGCTTAACTAAAAAAGTGCATGCCAGAGTGCTGAAAAGAAGAATTCTTTTAACAGATGAGCCTCTCATTCGAGATGGATTACTGCAGATTCTGTCCAGGATGAGTAATAATGGATCAACTATTCATCCTTGCATGGGTATTGGAGGAATGATGGGAGTTTGCCCATTCTATTTTAATGTGCTGTGTAGACATGGAGAAGACAAAGGGTTCTGTACCTGATAATGTCTTGTTGGAAGTATTAGAACAATATTGGGTCCCAGGACTGCTGCTGTGCATTCCATTTGGTCCCCGTATTTGAGGACTGAGAGTTTAGCTCACCTTCTTAGAATTAAGTTAGATACTTTAAAGGTGGGCACAGGGCTCCAGCATTTAATTTCATGCACAGGATATCAAGTTACTGCGAAAGTATGGACAGTATTCAGTCTGAAGACACGAGGGGGCACGTTTATTTTTTTTGCAGATGATTTCCCATTAGTCTGAAGAGAGATTCACTGCTGAGTATAAAATGGCTCAGATGGAAACCATCACCTCCAAATAAGAGAAAGAGGTGATGGTTTCCTCCTGGAAAAGACTGGCTTGCACCCTGCAGTTAAGGAGGGATGTAAGATATATGGCCTTAAGTACTTTGCAATCTTGTTCAGTAGTGAAGACAGAGGAGATCAGGAGATTTAACAATTAATGCAAGAGGGGTGATGTGAGCACTGCAGACATTCTAACAGACTGTGGAGGTGAAGTGAAAGCTGAGTTATAGGAGAAAATTATCAGGTTTAACAGTTAGTCTGTGCCCTTACCTTTTCCTATGATCATGAACTTATGGTGATGGCCAAGAGGAAGAGACCATACTTATAAGCACATAAATTATGTTCTTTTATATGCATCTGAGTTCACTGTCCTTAAAATATAGGGGGGGGGGCATGGCAGTCCAAGAGGATCTTGAGAGTAAAGTCACTGTTCCTCCATGTATACATGAGTTGTTTTTGATAGTTTAGAGACTTGTCAGTAAACTCCTGTATACCTCCCATGGGAGGTATACTGGGCACAGATAGTTGGTAGAAGGCTCCAGGGCAGGCTCAGGACATACTGGAGGGCTTCTACCTCTCAACTTGTTGAAAATGTCTGGGGATCCTACAGGATGAGTTGAAGACAGAGAAGTCTACTCTAGGCTTCCTAGCTTGCTACATCTCTGATCATCAGCAGTATATTTGCTTAAGAAAAAATAGAAGTGTGGATGGATGGATTGGAGGAAGGATTGAGTAAACTGGGCTATTATCACTGGCAATTTACAATGGAAGACAATTTCTTTTTAACACTTTGTATAGCACTTTTTGTAGTTTATTCAGTTAGACAATATCTGACCATTCACAATGTTTGTCAACTACAAGAACACAGAGACCAGCAATGCTATTGTTAAGTCAGTATGGGCATACTGCCACATAGATGACAGGCATACCCAAACAAATTTGTTAGAGATGATACATTTTGGGCCATTTAAGAATTTTAAATAACATTTTGTTAAGTCTTTCTTATTTCTCAATCTTGTTGTCAATGCCATGCCACCGACACACAACTGTGAGCCATGAGTGTCATCTTATGTGCATATACAGCACTTCTAAATGCAAAGTGGAAGGACTTAAACTCTCTTCCCAAACAACAGGTGCCTCAACATGAGGGGAATTGATCCTTCTTGACTGCAAGTGTAGGGTAAAGAAAACCTCCTTTTCACCACCCCTTTGTGACAATGTCATAGATGTGGGCAACGTACATACTTGTTTCTCTTTATGTTTTTCCTCCTAAATGAGTTAACAGATTAGTAACAGTTGGTAGAACATGGATGTGAAAAATGCAACCACTGGTTTTGAGATATTCATTTATCAAGTATTTTCATACGGCTATCATAACAATATATCAACACTGTTAAATGTTAGATGCTTTTGAACCTAGTACTGTAAATGTCTGCACATATGGTGACTTGTGCCGCAGCCTTGTAGTAATTATTGTAAGCACACTGTTTCTGAGGTAAAAAATGGAAGCCAGGGTCTGGTGGAAAAAAATTAATCCAGGGTTTTGCAATCTGTGATTAATAGATATTTTTTTACAAGTAGTGGTTAGTTTACTTTATTTTCCAAGCCCACTCACTTGCTTTAGATGCCAAACCATTTTAAGGGTTTTTCCTTTTATTTGCACATGGTTATATTCATTTTTTATAGAGGTCCTCCCTAATCAGCACTGTAAATTGTTACCAAATATTGCAAACAAAGTTAATTTGTGAAATGTAATACAAATATGAATAAAATCCACAGCTGAATCTTAACATGCAAAATACTCTTTCATGGCCATTCAGTATATTGTACTGACTACCTAGGTGCCAGTAGGAGTTGCCCAAGGAACATTGGAAGTGAGAATAGGAATTTTAGTGTGGTGTTATAGATGTGATATATAATTGTAATCATATTAAAAGACACAAGATTTTTAACAATAGAAGAAAGATTACAAACAGAGAAACTATGGGTAGGAAAGATAGTATGGACTTTGGGAAATGAGAGATGTTCTGGAATAGCCATACTCTGTAGAAATACAGTAAAGATAGATGTTATTTTAGCAAAAATGGGAACATTAACCTTTGTAGATGTAAAATGGAAAGAGCAAGTATATAGAATTATAACATTATATGCTCATATTAATTGTAAAGAAAGGGAAAGCTTATTTCATCATATTTTAGACTATGTATTGATAAACATGAATATTATAACAGGAGAATTTAATTGTGATTTAAGAGGCAAGCGTAAAAAGAAAGGAAATGATATAAAAATATTAGAAGTTACAAGATGTGGTAAGTTAAAACTTTGGGACAAATATTCATTGACTTACAAAAGTCTTATGTATATAGCAGAAATAGTCTATTTTATAGTATCGGAAGGTTTAATTATAGGAGAAGGGGAGGTATTTGAAATTGTTTTTTTCATCATTTTGCAATATGACTAGAGATAAAGGGAAACAAGGAATATGTATAAATAGGCAAAGGAATTCTTCTTCTTCTTCTTTCGTCTTTTCCTAGTCAGGGGTTGCCACAGCAGATCACCTGTCCGCTCATGACTGGCAGTGGAGTTTTATGGTGTCGAGTTGCCAGCCCGGCACTCAACCTTCCACAGAAGGCACACACATGCACGCACTCACGCCTAAGGCCAATTTAGAGTGTCCAATCCACATACAGTAATGTCTTTGGGATGTGGGAGGAAACTGGAGCACCTGGAGGAAACCCACATGACCACAGGGAGGACATGCAGACTCCACACAGTAGGCACTCCAGCCGAGGATCGAACCAGAGAACCTCTTGTTGTGAGGCAGCAACACTAACCGCTGCACCACCGTGGCCAAATAGGCAAAGGAATAAAAAGGATAAATGAGAAAGCATGGAATGAAGAAGGAAAGAAATTAGTAATACAGTTATGGAAAGATCATATTACTGTGAGGATGTTTTATAAAAATTGGTCTGAATGGTGGATGATATTTAAAGAAAAATATAAAAAATGTTTTTAACAGTGGGAATATGATGTGAGAAATGTAGAGAGGGAAAAATATAAAAGAACATATGATACGTTGGAAGATTTAGAACATAATGACAGAAAGTACTTTGACTAAGAAAAATAATTCTATTCAAGAAATCAAGAAAAAATACAAGAATTGTTATCCAAGCAAAGATATTTTTACAAGGAAAAAGAGAAGACGTATCGAGTTACTTAAGCAGATTAGTAAAGGAAAATTTTTTAAAGATTTTGAATGAATGGCTAAACAAAGGTTTTATCTACAAAGAATTATGTAGTGGGATACTTAAATTCATATGGAAGAAGGAAGGCAGAGGACAATTTAAAAAAAACTAGACACCAATAGTACTGAATAATAATGATTATAAGATTTTTATAAAAATAATACAAAAAGAGTTGAAATTAAAATGGAAACTATTATGGAAGATAGCATATATAGTATAAAGGGGAGGGGTTGTCAAGAATTATTAATGATAGCTAGTGAAATTATGGATGATATTATGAACAGAAAGGAAGAAGTGAAAATCATCATATTAGACCTTAATAAGGCATTTGACACAATTGGGCATGAAATCTTATGGGTAATAATGGAAGAATATAAGTGAGAAAGTTAGGAAATTATGTATGTGTATAGTAATAACAAAGTAAGGATACTTGTAAATGGCTAGTTAAGCCAATACTTGCATATGAAGAGTTGCATAAGACAGGGATGTCTAATGAGTTGTATACTCTTTGCAGTAATTATGAATGTGATAGTAGGTGAAATAAATTGCAAAATGAAGGAGATTGGGTATATAACAACTGAAGATTTAAGAATTCCAGTTCTGTTACCATACGCAGATGACATTATAATAATTGTAAAAAACAAATTTTAGATAAAATAAATAATAATTTGCACAAATGAGTGTCTAGAGATGATAAGAATGGATTTTAATAAAGATAACAGTAAAGGGTTAGGTGATATAGTGAAGATCAGGGGTATATATTTTACAATGAATGAAATTACTGTGCTAGGTATAAAATTTGGGAATAAAAATGTAAGTAAATTCAATGAAAAAAAAAACAATTGAAGAAATAAAACAAGCCTATCTTTTCTGAAGAACATATAAATTACCATTCATAAAAAAGGCTTATTTGACAATTTCAGTACTGATGGGAAAAATAACATACTTAGCAAGTGTATTTATGTTGCCAACAGTATTTGAAAATTAATTATTGTAGATATTTTTTCATTAATATGGGGTTTTACACTAAACCCAATACAAAAGAGGAGTTTTGTATTAACATAAAGAAGGAGGTTTAGGGTTAATTACCCACTGGTATACTACTCTTCATTAAATTTGAACAAAGTGTTAAAGTGGATAAATGAAAAAGATAAAAGATTAGGAGTAAAACTGAATAAATATAAGTTGATACATTTTGGGTATGGTAAAAAGAGTAAAAGAGAAATGGGTGTATAAATGATGAAATAAAATATTTAAAAAAATGCAGCCACCAAATATTGCAAATAATTTACTGGTGTTCTGGTACTGCAGCTCAATGCCTTCACAGGAAACACTTTTCACACACAAAACAGTCTTTTTATACAAATTATCAATGTATAGAAATAAATAATCAACAAGTGAAAATTAGTTAATTACACAGCTATTAAAGAACTGCATACCACAATCATCCAAATAAATGCATATGAACAAAGTAAAATAAAAAACACAGACATACATACAAAAATAAATTAAACATTCAAACTATCTAAATTTAAACCTCTAGGTGTAAGTGTCCTATAATTTAATATAATTCTGCTTTCCAACTCTATTAACTTTTGTGCACAATTGCTCCCACTCAGCAACTGTGTTTTTTGCCAATACACTAAAAAACAAACTTTCAACATGTCCTCCACGTATCTTATGAAAATCGTCTGCAATTGGGCTGTCCATCTGTTTGTTTCTAACATCACCTAAATATTCCAATATATGAACTTTAACCATTCGCTTAGTCTGAACAATGTACCATTTGGTGGGAGAGCATCCACAGCCCACTATATAAACCACTCCACAAGAGCGACAATCAAACCGATCACTAGGCATGTACCTTTTTCCATTGATTCTACAGTCAGAAATATTTCTAACCCTCACACATACATTACATTTACCACATACATCCCTGCTTGTTTTATTATTACCCTTTTGTACTTAAAAGTAAGAATTTCCTGTAAATTCCTATATCTGCCATAAGAAAACATGACCTTCTTAGGAAATAAGATCCCAACTCATCATCACAACAAACAATAGGCCATAAATTATTTACTAACTTCTTCATGACAGACGAAAAAGGGGAACATTTAAAAAAAAATCTTTCCCCATCATCCTTATTTTTGTCACCTCTGAATAGCCTATGATTCCCACTTCCAACTGTGGTAAAACAACCACTATTACCATATTTTACTCTATTCTTAGCTTTCTCAATAGAGGCTTCCAAATAGTGTCTCTGTAACAACCTCTCCTTCACTTGCATAAATTCCTGTTCCAACAAATGACTTTCTGACGTATGTTCAAAAATTCACTTAAATTCCCCACAATGCAAGGACTCTAACAAATGTGGGGGATGAGAACTATTAGCATGTAAAAAATTATTCACTGCCATGGCCTTTATGAAGGGCTTAAATTGCACCTTATTATCAATATCCACATATACTTCAATATCCAAAAATTGTATAACATGTTTACTAACAACAAAAGTGAATTCTAACCCATATGGGTTATTATTCAACATCCGTATAAATCATTCAAACTCTCTTGTATCACCCTTGCAAATAAAAATAAGGTAATCTATGTAATGTTGATATCTATCAACAGCTCTGGAAAAAAATCTGTGGAATACATGTAAACATTTTCAAAATGGGACATGAAAATTATAGCATATGAAGGGGCAAAATTCACCCCCTTTGCTGTACCTTCCCTTTGTAAATAAGTCTCATTGTTAAAAATAAAATAGTTATGTGTCAACGCAAACTCCAATAATTTTACCAAAAAAGTAGTATGTGGTCCTTCACCCAACAACTTTCCTACTGCCTCTAAACCACACCTGATCTTAATATTAGTATACAAATACTTAATGTCAACTGTGGCCCAGTAAAAGTTGTCTTCTCACTTCATACCATTCCACAAAACTCATTTGTATTTTTAATATGTGAAGGAATTTTAGATACATGCAGAACGAAAACACCCACAAGGGCAGACAGCTTGAAGAAAGATAAAGCCCCACAAAGTCCAATAACCATCCAACGGGTTACCAACAGGTTACCAACGAAATACAGTTTATTAGCAAAAACAGACTGGCAATAACAGACTAAGCACACAAATGCTTTCGCCAACAATCCGGCTTCATCAGAGCCATTTGTTGAAGCAAACCAATGCTTTATAAACAGTAACATTTAACACCATTGGTTGAGCATGATACCACCCACCAAACCATAATCACGTCTTAATTAAATATGGTGAATATGGTGACATTGTAATAAAACCCATGCTTTAACACACTTAAAAAACTTAAAAAACAGTTGCTCCCTTTCCTTGAATTAATGTACATTAATAAATAATTCCATACATTATTAACTTCTTACTATATTTATGTTAATCTATTGCGTATTATATTTGACAAATATTTAAAAATACATTAAAAGATTAAAACCTCCTATACTATTACTTCAACATTCTTACCAATATATATATATATGTTATCATTTGATTTCTAATATAGAAAATAAATAAAATTGTCAAAATATATCATTAATAAATATCAGAAATATTAAAAATACATCAAATTTGCTGGGATCTGAGTTTCAACAAAGGTTTCAATGAAGCCGGATTGTTGGCGAAAGCGTTTGTGTGCTTAGTCTGTTATTGCCAGTCTGTTCATAGGTTCATAGGTTCATAGGTTCATACTAGGCTATCTGCCCGAGGGCATTTACAAGCCTAGCCCATCGTTTTGTGGCTTAGGCCACCCCTTTAGTATGGGGAACTATACCC
This sequence comes from Protopterus annectens, assembly GCF_019279795.1. Lineage (NCBI taxonomy): Eukaryota > Metazoa > Chordata > Ceratodontiformes > Protopteridae > Protopterus > Protopterus annectens. The sequence continues at coordinate 98,485,028 of NC_056730.1, read as the reverse complement.
ATTATTTTTCTGTGCCTCTGTCGAGCAGTGACACTGAGGTAATCCCTGGGGTATATCTGCGATCTCCCATCCATTGGTCAAGATTTCTCTTGAACAAGGCCAGCGAGGTGCTCTGCCTCACATGTACCGGGATTTTGTTCCACAGCATAGGGAGTCTTTGGGTGATGAATCTATCCCTCCAGCACGTCCTATTAATAGCCGTGACAAGGTTTAAGTCTCCTGCCCTTGTGGCTCTGATGGATCTAGATTGTTTGAGGTGAAGCATATTCATCAAATCTGGGTTTGACATGGCCTTGTATGTTAGGCAAAGGTCACCTCTGAGCAAGCGGTGGCGACTGAATAGAGCTGGAGTTCTTTCAGTCGGGCAGCATAGGACAGATTTTGAGACCCTTTATCCTTTTGGTGAGGAACTTTGTGGCCTCTCCAGCTGCTGCAAGTGTCGGGTCAGATACATTCCGAATGGGGCATTGTACTCAATCATTGGTCTGATGAGTGATGAGTAAAGGGAGACTATGACCTCCCTTGATCTAGATGAGAATCCCTTCATGATAAGGTGGGCAATGTAGAAGGTCTTCCTAACTACTTTAGCTACATGGGTGTCGAATGACAGACTACTATCAACCTGGGTCCCCAGGTCCCTGATAACTTCTTCTGTGCTCAGTGGATTGCCACCTATTTGGTAGCTAGGGGTAACCTTGTTTTTCCCGAAGGGTATGACTATGCATTTTTTGGCATTTAACTTTAGGCCGTGGCTCTGGCTAATAAACTTTATTTCATTGGTAACCTGTTGGTAACCCGTTGGATGGTTATTGGACTTTGTGGGGCTTTATCTTTCTTCAATTTTAGATGCATACTTTTTTAAATGACTATCCCAAAAAATTCCAACATGTTCAACTGGAGACAACAGATCTTCATAGAGGTTCAGTTAAATTCTTATGAATCTTAGGTATGGCATAAAAAGTAGGGTCTTTAGGAAATGTTATGTATAACTTCTTAGCATCATGTGAAGACAAGAAACTTAACCTCTCGCCCCTTTCTAAAATCTCTAATAACATAACATTATATTGTGTTAAAGGGTTACAAGTCAATTTCATAAAACACTCCTCAATGGATAACAAATTATATACCATTTTATGATATTGTGACTTGGACATGATGACCCAGTTGCCTCCCTTATCAGCTTGTAAAAATGCATACTTATCATTTTCATTTCTAAGTTGTTTTAAAGTTAGCCATTCCTGCTTATCCAAATTTTATTTTTTGTCTGATTTAAAAAACTTTAAATATTCATATTACATCTTCTTACATAAGACATTTTCAAAATTAACACAAAAGATTTTTTTCAGAGGCTTGAAAGTACTAGTATTAGGTGAGTTTTAATAGATAACTTGCCATAACCCATACAAAAACCTTCACTTATTTAATTGTCATCATGCACATTTACAACATTATGCTCATTTTCAACAATGAACAAATCACTTGCCCCTTCATCAGACACAAAACGCATTATCATAAATAGATAAATCCAACAATGATTCATTTAAATCAGTTTCAGTTAACATTCCTTTCTGTTGCTTCTGAGAATTTGTTTTGTTTGTTTTTTGTTTTATGTGTTGGTTATTTCATTCGTTTTGAGATAAAATATTACCAAGAAAATATATTTTTGTGGAAAATAAAAATTGATGATATAGAAAATGATGGAAAAGCATGGTACAAAATGAAATAAAAACATTGCTATGTAATACCATCGGAAAAATCTAACAGATGAAAAAAATAAAGCTATAAAAATAAGAAGCAAATGATGTAATCAGAAAGTAGAATGTCAAGATATTTGGTGGAGACTGATAAAAAAATGAAACTAAAAGGAAATATATCATATAAGAAGAAAAGTGATAGAATGTACTGACATTGTCAAGAAGAACCTATGGAACATGTTTTGAAAATGCAAAAGAGTAAAAAATTATTTGGAAAACTACATATATAATATTTTTTGAAGATATAAAAGAAGTAAATAAAATAAAAATGGATATGATTAAATATGGAAATTATAATAGAAGGACTAAAGAATATGTTAAATGAAGAGATAAAAAGTTATTTTATGTTATATGGGTAATATGAAATGAAATAATAAATGAAATTATGTTTAATGGTAAATGGAATTTAGCAACAATATTAAGTAAAATCAGATGGTGGTTATTGAAAAAGCAGTGGGGGGTCTAATAAGGAGTAAAATTAGTATGTTTGTGTAAACAGATTTATCTATACACACACACACACACACACACACACACACACACACACACACACACACACACACACACAAACACACACAGACACACACACACTTTCACACACACATATCTACATCTATACACACACACACACACACACACACACACACACACACACACACACACACACACACACACACACACACACACATATATGTGTGTGTGTGTGTGTCTATACTTGTACAGTTGTACATATTTGCAAATATGTAAATATTTTGTAAAGAAGAGTTATTTTTGCATATAAATAAAATACCCCAACTCTTTTTGATGATATGATGTGTGGTACAGAGCCAGCTAGAATAGACTATGCAGTGGCTGAGACAGAGAAGCAGGTAACACAAAGAGAAGATCTTGAAATGTCACAAAGAACAAAACTGCAATTCAGAAGAAATACAAGCTTCTTGTTGGGAGGCTTGCCTGATTATGTGTTGGATGAGATATTTAAGTTTCTAGTTGAAGTGCTTTTTAGATGAGGTATTGGTGGAGATGTTTACCAAAGTAGAACCAGCTGATGGTTCTACCATTTGATGGACAGAAATAGTGGATATAAACATCTAAGAAGCAGATCCAGAGTTCAATATAGCATCCAAAGAACTAGGAAGTGGAGGATGTACAGGAATCGGAGAAAAGGGAGATAATGGGGCAAAATGGCAGCACAGATTCTGAGCAGCAGTTACTGCAGAGAAGAAAATGGATACAGCAAGGAGTGAGGATCAGCAATGGCTGAAACCACTGGTAAGAATCTTTCATAAGAAGGATATAACATAATGGACACTTTATAACGGACAAAATAATAAGTCCATTATCTATTGTCTATTAAGGAGTATGACATTAGAGCTTTGCTACATTTCGAAAAAGAATATTTTATGACATTATATTTGAAGCCTTTACTATTATGGATTTTTTGTCAGCATGAGACAAAGGTCATGGGACTACCAATGGAATGAAAATATGTTTTCAGCAAAAAAATGAATTCTAACAAAAAATTGATTATACAATTTTAATTAGATGATATTGAAGAAAAAGATACTATGACTTTTTTAAAAGATGTTTGTCAATAAAAAGGATTAAGGGAAAAAGATGTGCACGCAGGGGGATGGGAATGTTTTGTTTTACAAAATTTCACAGATGGAAAAATACCACATGTACGTAGTGTAATTGTAACAGTAGGTTTTAAAGACACTTTAAAACAAACTGTTTTTCCCTGTGGTTTAAATGCATATTATATAAATGGATGTGCTAAAAAATGCTCCCAGGCCAGTGAAACAGTGAATGTCTGTAGAATGGAATATTGTACCTATCATAAAAGTAGACATTTTTGGATGTCCTATGATGAAATACAATCTAGTGGGAAAGACAATGTTGATAAAAATATTTCAGTTGCAGGGAAGGGGTAATTGGGAAAAGAAAATGAAAATGTATTAAAAGATGATATGTTATAACTAGACAACAAGCTGAAGTTAGCAACATTTTTTTAAAAATTGACACTAAAAGGAAATACATCATATAAGAAGAAAAGTGATAGAATATACTGACTTTGTCAAGAAGAACCTATGAAACGTGTTTTGAATATGTAAAAGAGTAAAAATTTTTTTGGAAAACTACATATAGAATATTTTTTGAAGATATAAAAAGTAAATAAAATAAACATGGATATGATTAAATATGGACATTATAATAGAAGGAGTAAAGAATAATGAATAGATAAAAAGTTATTTTATGTTATATGGGTCATATGGAATGAAATAATAAATGAAATTATGTTTAATGGTAAATGGAATTTAGCAACAATATTAAGTAAAATCAGATGGTGGTTATTGAAAAAGCAGTGGGGGTCTAATAGGGAGTAAAATTAGTATGTTTGTGTTAACAGATTTATCTATATACACACACGCACACACACACACACACACACACACACACACACACACACACACACACACACACACACACATACACACACACACAAATACATACTCACACACACATATCTATATCCATACACACACACACATATATGTGTGTGTGTGTGTGTGTGTGTGTGTGTGTGTGTGTGTGTGTGTGTGTGTGTGTGCGTGTGTGTCTATATTTGTACAGTTGTAAATATTTGCATGTATGTAAATATTTTGTAAAGAAGAGTTATTTTTGCATATACATAAAATACCCCAACTCTTTTTGATGATATGATGTCTGGTACAGAGCCAGCTAGAATAGACTATGCAGTGGCTGAGACACAGAAGTAGGTAACACAAAGAGAAGATCTTGAAATGTCACAAAGAACAAAACTGCAATTCAGAAGAAATACAAGCTTCTTGTTGGGAGGCTTGCCTGATTATGTGTTGGATGAAATGTTTAAGTTTCTATTTGAAGTGCTTTTTAGATGAGGTATTGGTGGAGATGTTTACCAAAGTAGAACCAGCTGATGGTTCTACCCTTTGATGGACAGAAATAGTGGATATAAACATCTAAGAAGCAGATCCAGAGTTCAATATAGCATCCAAAGAACTAGGAAGTGGAGGATGTACAGGAATTGGAGAAAAGGGAGATAATGGGGCAAAATGGCAGCACAGATTCTGAGCAGCAGTTACTGCAGAGAAGAAAATGGATACAGCAAGGAGTGAGGATCAGCAATGGCTGAAACCACTGGTAAGAATCTTTCATAAGAAGGATATAACATAATGGACACTTTATATCGGACAAAATAATAAGTCCATTATCTATTGTCTATTAAGGAGTATGACATTAGAGCTTTGATACATTTAGAAAAAGAATATTTTATGACATTATATTTGAAGCCTTTACTATTATGGATTTTTTGTCAGCATGAGACAAAAGTCATGGGACTACCAATGGAATGAAAATGTGTTTTCAGCAAAAAAATGAATTCTAACAAAAAATTGATTATACAATTTTAATTAGATGATATTGAAGAAAAAGATATTATGACTTTTTTAAAAGATGTTTGTCAATAAAAAGGATTAAGGGCGAAAGATGTGCACGCAGGGGGATGGGAATGTTTTGTTTTACAAAATTTCACAGATGGAAAAATACCACATGTACGTAGTGTAATTGTAACAGTAGGTTTTAAAGACACTTTAAAACAAACTGTTTTTCCCTGTGGTTTAAATGCATATTATATAAATGGATGTGGTAAAAAATGCTCCCAGGCCAGTGAAACAGTGAATGCCTGTAGAATGAATATTGTACCTATCATAAAAGTAGACATTTTTGGATGTCCTATGATGAAATACAATCTAGTGGGAAAGACAATGTTGATAAAAATATTTCAGTTGCAGGGAAGGGGTAATTGGGAAAAGAAAATGAAAATGTATTAAAAGATGATATGTTATAACTAGACAACAGGCTGAAGTTAGCAATTTTTTTTTAAAAATTGACACAAAAAGGAAATACATCATATAAGAAGAAAAGTGATAGAATGTACTGACTTTGTCAAGAAGAACCTATGAAACGTGTTTTGAATATGTAAAAGAGTAAAAAATATTTTGGAAAACTACATATAGAATATTTTTTGAAGATATAAAAAGTAAATAAAATAAACATGGATATGATTAAATATGGACATTATAATAGAAGGAGTAAAGAATATGTTAAATGAATAGATAAAAAGTTATTTTATGTTATATGGGTCATATGGAATGAAATAATAAATGAAATTATGTTTAATGGTAAATGGAATTTAGCAACAATATTAAGTAAAATCAGATGGTGGTTATTGAAAAAGCAGTGGGGGTCTAATAGGGAGTAAAATTAGTATGTTTGTGTTAACAGATTTATCTATATACACACACACACACACACACACACACACACACACAAATACATACTCACACACACATATCTATATCCATACACACACACATATATGTGTGTGTGTGTGTGTGTGTGTGTGTGTGTGTGTGTGTGTGTGTGTGTCTATATTTGTACAGTTGTAAATACTTGCAAGTATGTAATTATTTTGTAAAGAAGAGTTATTTTTGCATATAAATAAAATACCCCAACTCTTTTTGATGATATGATGTCTGGTACAGAGCCAGCTAGAATAGACTATGCAGTGGCTGAGACAGAGAAGCAGGTAACACAAAGAGAAGATCTTGAAATGTCACAAAGAACAAAACTGCAATTCAGAAGAAATACAAGCTTCTTGTTCGGAGGCTTGCCTGATTATGTGTTGGATGAGATGTTTAAGTTTCTATTTGAAGTGCTTTTTAGATGAGGTATTGGTGGAGATGTTTACCAGAGAAGAACCAGCTGATGGTTCTACCCTTTGATGGACAGAAATAGTGGATATAAACATCTAAGAAGCAGATCCAGAGTTCAATATAGCATCCAAAGAACTAGGAAGTGGAGGATGTACAGGAATTGGAGAAAAGGGAGATAATGGGGCAAAATGGCAGCACAGATTCTGAGCAGCAGTTACTGCAGAGAAGAAAATGGATACAGCAAGGAGTGAGGATCAGCAATGGCTGAAACCACTGGTAAGAATCTTTCATAAGAAGGATATAACATAATGGACACTTTATATCGGACAAAATAATAAGTCCATTATCTATTGTCTATTAAGGAGTATGACATTAGAGCTTTGATACATTTAAAAAAAGATATTTTATGACATTATATTTGAAGCCTTTACTATTATGGATTTTTTGTCAGCATGAGACAAAGATCATGGGACTACCAATGGAATGAAAATGTGTTTTCAGCAAAAAAAATGAATTCTAACAAAAAATTGATTATACAATTTTAATTAGATGATATTGAAGAAAAAGATATTATGACTTTTTTAAAAGATGTTTGTCAATAAAAAGGATTAAGGGCAAAAGATGTGCACACAGGGGGATGGGAATGTTTTGTTTTACAAAATTTCTCAGATGGAAAAATACCACATGTACGTAGTGTAATTGTAACAGTAAGTTTTAAAGACACTTTAAAACAAACTGTTTTTCCCTGTGGTTTAAATGCATATTATATAAATGGATGTGGTAAAAAATGCTCCCAGGCCAGTGAAACAGTGAATGCCTGTAGAATGGAATATTGTACCTATCATAAAAGTAGACATTTTTGGATGTCCTATGATGAAATACAATCTAGTTGGAAAGACAATGTTGATAAAAATATTTCAGTTGCAGGGAAGGGGTAATTTGGAAAAGAAAATGAAAATGTATTAAAAGATGATATGTTATAACTAGACAACAAGCTGAAGTTAGCAACATTTTTTTAAAAATTGACACTAAAAGGAAATACATCATATAAGAAGAAAAGTGATAGAATGTACTGACTTTGTCAAGAAGAACCTATGAAACGTGTTTTGAATATGTAAAAGAGTAAAAAATATTTTGGAAAACTACATATAGAATATTTTTTGAAGATATAAAAAGTAAATAAAATAAACATGGATATGATTAAATATGGACATTATAATAGAAGGAGTAAAGAATATGTTAAATGAATAGATAAAAAGTTATTTTATGTTATATGGGTCATATGGAATGAAATAATAAATGAAATTATGTTTAATGGTAAATGGAATTTAGCAACAATATTAAGTAAAATCAGATGGTGGTTATTGAAAAAGCAGTGGGGGTCTAATAGGGAGTAAAATTAATATGTTTGTGTTAACAGATTTATCTATATACACACACACACACACACACACACACACACACACACACACAAATACATACTCACACACACATATCTATATCCATACACACACACATATATGTGTGTGTGTGTGTGTGTGTGTGTGTGTGTGTGTGTGTGTGTGTGTGTGTCTATATTTGTACAGTTGTAAATACTTGCAAGTATGTAATTATTTTGTAAAGAAGAGTTATTTTTGCATATAAATAAAATACCCCAACTCTTTTTGATGATATGATGTCTGGTACAGAGCCAGCTAGAATAGACTATGCAGTGGCTGAGACAGAGAAGCAGGTAACACAAAGAGAAGATCTTGAAATGTCACAAAGAACAAAACTGCAATTCAGAAGAAATACAAGCTTCTTGTTCGGAGGCTTGCCTGATTATGTGTTGGATGAGATGTTTAAGTTTCTATTTGAAGTGCTTTTTAGATGAGGTATTGGTGGAGATGTTTACCAGAGAAGAACCAGCTGATGGTTCTACCCTTTGATGGACAGAAATAGTGGATATAAACATCTAAGAAGCAGATCCAGAGTTCAGTATAGCATCCAAAGTCCTAGGAAGTGGAGGATGTACAGGAATTGGAGAAAAGGGAGATAATGGGGCAAAATGGCAGCACAGATTCTGAGCAGCAGTTACTGCAGAGAAGAAAATGGATATAGCAAGGAGTGAGGATCAGCAATGGCTGAAACCACTGGTAAGAATCTTTCATAAGAAGGGTATAACATAATGGACACTTTATATCGGACAAAATAATAAGTCCATTATCTATTGTCTATTAAGGAGTATGACATTAGAGCTTTGATACATTTAAAAAAAGATATTTTATGACATTATATTTGAAGCCTTTACTATTATGGATTTTTTGTCAGCATGAGACAAAGATCATGGGACTACCAATGGAATGAAAATGTGTTTTCAGCAAAAAAAATGAATTCTAACAAAAAATTGATTATACAATTTTAATTAGATGATATTGAAGAAAAAGATATTATGACTTTTTTAAAAGATGTTTGTCAATAAAAAGGATTAAGGGCAAAAGATGTGCACACAGGGGGATGGGAATGTTTTGTTTTACAAAATTTCTCAGATGGAAAAATACCACATGTACATAGTGTAATTGTAACAGTAGGTTTTAAA